>NC_053042.1:19690367-19999657 GCF_003473485.1 Medicago truncatula
GCCTAAGAGATTGACATTCTAATGTTTTATACTATTGGTCATTTGGCAGGAAAATTTGGTGCTTTTAACTAGTTTTCATATCTAATTGAACCAACAACAGCAAAACATAACATAGCATTTCACTTCAAATACCAAACAGAGACAATAAATTCCACTGAAAACCATAACTACCATTTACTTTTCAAAATACTTACGTTGTATCCGAGAGAAAGAAGTATATATATGACATGATTGCTTCCACTGATATGTCTGTTTGGAAATTCTTGCACTCAGCTATAAAATGATATTCAGAGATTAGACAAGGTCCCAAAAGCTTGCTTTCGATGCAATTTCTGTGTTGCAAACTCGGTATGTCTACAACCTCTGAACCTCCCTTCTTGATCTGTATGAAGACAACTGTTAACAATTTCTCTGTAATCTTGGAAACAATTTTCCTTAAAAAAACTGAATCATCCATATTGTATGCTAAGTTTCAAACATATATGTCACTGATCCATACATCATTTCGTTTTTTCAAAGAACCTTTTAAGAAAAAAACACAGTAACGTATAATTTCACTAATTTGCGTCAAGTGAATTTAAATAATAATATAAACAAGGTTTTTTTTTTAATCGGGCTAATATTATTAACGACAAGCTCACGAAGAAAGAAACAAAAACAAAAGTACCTCCTCAAAAAAAAAAAATAAGTGCCATAAATATGCGGGACATTTATACAAAACACAAGTACCAGAAAATGCTAACAGAGCCAAGGACCACCTAAACTGTAACCCGGATACAGCAGCAAATAACTGGTAGTGCACCAGGTCAAATATCCGGAAAAAGCATGTGACCGAAAACCAGAACAGCGGCACAATCACAGACCTCCCGCTGCGCCTTACCGTAACAAACAATCTCTTGGGCTCCAAATCCATTTGTAATACAAACAAGCCGGAGTGTTAGTTCTCCCCAAAATCCATCGCCACAATAAACAAGGTTCAATTCAATCAATGACACATTAACAAATAAAACAAAAGAAGAACAAAACCTAGGCTCACAATCATTACTAACAAACTAATATTAAAACTCATAAAAAATACACCCAACGAAATTGAACAAAGCAAAGATGTTAAATTTACATTCGAACATAAAAATAATGAAACCTCTATAAATAGAAAAACTGAAACATACCTCCAAAATACAAAGCCATATGATAAACGCGAGTTGATGGGTTAGAATCCGAATTTGCTTAAAACTTAGTAACAAGAATTTCACGTAAATAACATAGTCCTCAAATACTTCTGTGTCATCAACCTTTCCACAGCGGCATAAACACCAAATCATCGACGAAAAAACAGCCAATCCAGGACACATAGACATACATTCTGTTTCATAATATATCTTAAGAACTCCCTCAACCTCGTCCATTCTCGCATAACCATGTATCAAATGGGAATAAGTAACATCACTAAAAACCCTTTATCTAACAACACAGTCAACATATGATTCACCTTCTCTACTTCCCCTTTCTCACAACGCTTCTCAGCCACCTTATCGAACAACAAACAACTAGGAACAGACCCAGCACTCAATATTTCCTAAAAACACTCAAACACTCCTTCAACCTCCCCGAATCCGCGCATCAAATGATAACACATTCATAAGTCTCACCATAAACCCTTAACCCTTTCCCTTCCATTTCTCTCGTCAATCCAATCGCTTCTTCAATCCGTCCCTTCTCACAAAATGCTCGTATAAACGATGTGTAAACAAATGAATTCTCACTAAAACCTCTCCTCACCATCCCGTAACCTAACTTTAACATGAACAATCAACGAATAAGCAACCGAATCACCAATCAAATCCTTCTGCAACAATGAAACTAACTTAAACAATCTCTCCCATACAGTTTCAAATCGATTACACTCTGAGCAACATGAAGCAAAGCACTAAAACTCGATAAACCGATACAAAATCCTAATTCATCCATACAACGAATAACATTGAAAGCAGCATCAACTAACCGATCGAGAAATGTTGATGATGAATCGATAACCCCGCACGAACAGTATGTGAGTGAAGTAAAAATGAAGAGTGTGTTAGAAAACGGTGCGTTTTGGTGGAAGAAAGATAATTTGCTTTATTTAGTTTGTAGTAAGTAAGATGAGAATTGTTTTTCACACGTTTGATAAGGCTGTGCCACACGAGTCATTTACCTAAATGCTCTTCGGTAGTTAACTGTTGAAGTTTTTAGTAAACTGGCGGCAGCTAACTTCCGAGGATTTCCTTGGCAGTTAACTGCCGATGCGAACTGAACATAACAGAAGCAGAAACTCAGTTTTCTGAGTATTGCTTCATTGTTCAAAAAATTTCCAAACCATCCAACTTCTCCAATTTCGATTTTTCAGCAAAATCAAGTGAATCATCTCCATTTAATCACAAGTAAGTATGTTGACTCATTTTTAATCATAATGTTAGTTTGGGTAGGTTTTTTTTTAAAAAAAAAATGGTAGTTTTCATGTGGTTAGGGTTGATGTAGGAATTGAATTTTTTATGAGTGCATGTAGTTTATAATTGAATGTAGTTGGTTTAATTGATGATTGAATGATGTTAGGGTATAATGTGGTTTTGAATGGTGGCAAAAGAACACATTTTGAGTATGTTTGATACTTTGCACACAAAGTGTTTGATAAAATGTGTCAATGACAATTTTATTGATTATTTAGTTAGTTTAGGTATTGGATATGATCTTGATTGTAATTCGAAAAAGTGTATATTGAATTAGGTTGAATGCATATTGAAAAAGTGTATATTGAATTAGGTTGAATGTGTATATTGAATTATGTTTAGATTAGGTTGAATGTGTATGATAATGCATTTGATTATTTACGTTTGAATGTTAATGATAATGTGTATGATAATGTTTAGGTTCAATCAATGTCTTTATTTTGGTAAAATGGTTTAATGTGAAAGCGGTTATGTTTAGGTTATGTTTAGGTTGAATGTGAAAGTTTAGGTTTAGTGTTTTTGATAAAGTGGTTGAATGATATTAATTTTTATTTTTTTTTGTAGATATGGCCGATCATGACCCCATTGATCCATCAAAGATGATTGGTGGTAGGCGTGCGATGACTCAGAGCCACCGGAGGGAGAGGCAGAGCGGCCACATCCCAAAGAGGGGTAGAGGTCGGATGGGAGATGGCTCAGGAAGCTCTCAGACTACACAGCCTGAGGAGTCACAGGTTGTTGACCCGTCACAGCCTGTTGACCAGACTTGGGTGGAGTACCTGAACTATCAGGATCAGGTACAGCATGATGTGACTGATGGTGGATATGACCAGGATCATATACCACAGCAGCAGGATGCAGGAGACGAGGATGACACTGCAGCAGCTGCTGCACCGGAGGTGTTACCTGTGGACCCTCCCTTTCCTGGTGGACCGGCTGACTTGTCTTCGCTCCACTCTTATGCCGATCATGTAGCGTTGCCACTCTGGTATAATTCAAATAATGTAAGTGTATTTTTTTAAAATGTTTTTTCTTTATGTTAAAATATTTTCTTTAATTTAAATGTGTGTTTGTTTAATTATTATATCCACTTTTGTATGTATTTTTTTTTTTTAATTCTATTTTTTATGTTTAATTATTTTCTTTAAATGTTTGTTTGTTTAATTATTATATCCACTTTTATATGTGTTTTTTTTTAATTCTTTTTCTTTATGTTTAATTATTTTCTTTAAATGTGTGTTTGTTTAATTATTATATACACTTTTATATGTGTTTTTTTTTTAATTCTATTTTTTATGTTCAATTGTTTTCTTTATATGTGTTTTTGTTTAAACCATATTTGTTTTTCTATTATTTCAGGGTCGTAAGCTCCGCATGCTTAAACCGATTAATCATGGGGCCGAGATTCTCACTCTCGGACGCCCTAACGGAAATGAGAATTGGTTTTGGGATCCGCTTAAGCAGAGCGGGCTACATGACTTGGTTTACTTGGGGTACTCCACCGTGCCTCATGCCCTGCTGATGACTTTATGCGAGAGGTGGCATCCTGAGACCAGCACCTTTCACATGCCCATGGGGAAGATGACTGTGACATTGGATGATGTCGCATGTCTCACGCATCTTCCTATTGAGGGGCGGATGTTGAGTCATGGGAAGAAGATGCTGAGGCATGAGGGAGCAGCACTGCTTATGACGTATCTGGGTGTGTCGCAGCATGAGGCTGAAAAGATTTGTAGCCAGGAGTACGGTGGGTACATTAGCTACCCGAGGTTGAGGGACTGCTATACCACGTACCTTGGTAGGGCCAACTTATTGGCTGGTACGGAGGATCCAGAGGAGCTTGAGGAGCTGGCGAGGGTTAGGACTTACTGCGTCCGGTGTTACCTTCTCTACTTGGTCGGATGCTTGTTGTTTGGCGATAGAAGCAACAAGCGCATCGAGTTGATATATTTGACGACCATGGAGGACGGCTACGCAGGGATGTGTAATTATTCCTGGGGAGGTATGACCCTCGACTACCTATACGGCGAGTTAGCTGATGCATGTAGGCCTGGTGACAGAGCTCTTGGGGGGAGCGTGACACTGCTCACTGTAAGAAAACTTAAATTTTATATTTATGTTAACTTTATTTTTTTGTTAACTTTTATTTTTTTGTTAACTTTTATTTTGTTGTTATATTTTTCTGTGCGTAATAATTTATAAATGTTATTTGTTTGGTTTGTGCAGGCATGGTTTTTTGTGCATTTTCCAGGGTTTTACAGTGTTGATCCCAACACTGACTACGTGGAAAACTATCCGGTTGCAGCGAGGTGGAAGCTCCAGAAGGGTCATGGGGAGGGGATCACGTATCGGTCACTGCTTGATCGTATACAGTTAGATGATGTATGTTGGAGGCCGTACGAGGAGCACAGAGAGATCCAGGACTTCGAGGAGGTTTTCTGGTATTCTGGGTGGATTATGTGCGGTGTCCGTAGGGTGTACCGTCACTTTCCCGAGAGGGTTTTGAGGCAGTACGGATACGTGCAGACCATCCCCAAACATCCCACGGATGTTGTAGAGCTCCCACTCCCTTACATTGTGCAGGCGTTCGTCGACTTCCGCACTCACACGATTAAGGCGGACGATCGGGGTCAGCAGGCAGGAGAGGAGACATGGCGGACGGCGGATGGCTATGTCATATGGTACACTAGGGTGTCTCACCCTCAGATCTTGCCACCTCTTCCAGGAGATCTTCCGAGGCCTGCAAATGAAGAGCAGATCATTGCAGAGCAGTGGGAGCGGTATGAGGCGAGAAGCTCGCCTGACACCTATGACATGGTTAGTGGTGCTGTTGCCTACGCTGATGCGCAGTTAGGCTAGGAGGAGGTCATGAGCATGACCCCTCAGCAGTGGTTTGAGGCCATGACCCATATGAGGGAGCAGATCGCGCCGATTTTGACCAGGAGGCGAGCCCAGAGGCCCAGGAGGAGGCACCATCAGCAGGATCAGGACCAGTAGTAGTATTTTCATTTTTAGGAATTGTTTTTTAGTTTTCGTCTTTTGATGAAATTGATTTGTATATTTGTATATTTGTATATTTCTACTTTGATGACATTATTTTTAATTTCATGGGCTCTTTTTACTTTGTTTAATGTACAAAAATGTTGGTTTAATTAAGTTGTGCATTTGCACCAATATTTTTTTGTTATTTGAACCGTTATGATGAATTTTAAACGTTTCTGTAAAAATCCGGCTTTCAAAATAATTTAGAATGATATTGAAATGTTTTTTAGAATGATAAAGATTTCCTCGGCAGATAACTACCGAGGTTTTCTTCGGTAGTTTTCTTCGGCAGTTAACTGCCGAAATTTTGAAAAATCCGGCTGCAGTTAACTGCCAAGGAAAACCTCGGTAGTTAACTGCCGAGGATCTTCTGCGCTACAAAATCTGGCAGAATCTCCTCTCATCCATTATTCATCTTATCTTCCAAATAATTTCTTCAAATTTCTCTCAAAATCTCTCTAAAAAACACAACCAAATCCAACCAACTTTATTCAACAAAATCAAAAGTAAGTAATTATAATGCTATTAACTTACATTTTAGTTGTTATAAATGTTATTATTTTTTAGTTTTTGAGTACATTTATTATTTTTTAGTAGATTTACATGTTATAATTAATTTTTAGGGTATATGTTAGTTGATTAATGTTGTTAAAATATTTGCATGATGTTTATGTTATATGATTAATTTTTTTATTTTAGTAAGAGTATATGATTTATAATTTTAGGGTTATTTTTATGAATTTTAGAGTCTATGTATAATGTGCACATCAAGTGTTCGATGAAATGTTTGAATGAGTTTTTCATTGATTGTTTTTAGTTTCTTATTGTGTAGATTTAAAACAATGGCCGGGTGGATCGACGTTCATGCGCAATTCAACGGCGGAGAACCTCAGAGGTTGAAGGTTCGGTGCCTTGGTGTAACGTTAAGAGGTCTCAAGGATAAACTGACTGAATTCAACCAAGGAGTCAACCCCAGAGACACGAGGATGGTGGAACACGTTTGGTATAAACGTCCAACGCTTGACAAGGGGAGAGTATCATTCACTTGGGTGGAATTAACGAACGACGAAAACGTGACGACTATGTTTTGGGAACACAGCATGTTCCAGTGGATCGATATGCGGGTGAAGTTGCTTAGATCAATTGAAGATATCATCAAAAGTTTGATTCCGCCAGAAGATTGTCATTAGTTAGGGTAAGGTGCATTCCAACTACAACAATTGTCTTCCTTTGAATGGGGTAATTCAAACTTGTCAAACAACAGGACTCGAGCATTTCGCGAGCACCTCATGTTTCTCCTTTGAAAATATTAAATTCTTGTTATGCTGGTTTAGATGAAGGTATTAAGTGTCAAGGATTGAACCTCAATTCTGTGGCACTTGAATACCATCATCTAAAGCAAGCCTCACAAAAATTTATTCTTTTCAACGGGAAAACATGAAGTGCTCGGCGAAATGCTTGAGTCCTGTTGTTTTGCAGGTTTGAATTTATCCCATTCAAAGGTAACACAATTGTTGTGGTTGGAATGCACATTCCAACTGCAACAATTGTCTTACCCTGGATGGGGCAATTCAAACTTGTTAATCGGCAGGACTCCAGCATTCGATGAGCATCTTGAACAATGGTATTCAAGTGTCAAGGAATGCACCTCATTCTTTTGACACTTGAATACCAGCGTTCAAGATGCTGATCGAATACTGGGGTCCTGCTGCTTAGCAAGTTTGAATTTGCCCCATTCAGTGGTAAGATGATTGTTGCAGCTGGAAGGTAAATTTCAGAATGTAATGTGTAATGCAATGTAATGTGATAGCATATATTTTGTTTTCAAATTTATTTATTCCAAATGCAATTTTATTCTAACATTTGTGGTAAAGAGCTCTGCATATTTCTAAAAATTCTATCATTTCGATCATTCCATTAGACCGAAATACACTGAAGCCAAATCAAAAGGAGTGTAGGGCATCCGAATATATTTTATTTTGGCTTGTTTAAAAAAAAACATCTTCTCATATAAGGTTGTTTTAAGATTTTTTTAAATTCGGATGATTTATAAAACAATAACAAACACATACAATACTCTAAAAATATATATTTGATTAAAAAAATTATAACAAACGAACTTTTAAGTTTTTAACAAATGAATCATAAAAGAAATCCCAATCAAATCTAATAAATGTGAATGACCTATTTCACTTTTTAATATAATATTAATTAATTTTTTTTTTCCTCAATTTTAATTCTTTTTTTCTCAATTATAGCTCAACTAGTATTAATTTCATTAATTAGTGTGAAATAATGAATTTGGGTCAATTATTTTGGGAATGGAGTGGAAGAGTAATGAAATGAAATATTGGTCCTTTTCATTTCGAACGTTTAGCAACTCATCATCGCTTCAACATGCAATTCATTTCGAACCAAACAAAATTTGGATACAATCACATACAAATTCACTTCCATCAATTTAACCCCTTACTACCACAACAAATCTTACTTGAGAATTACTATTCCCACATTTGGTTTGGCTGTGCCACAAGAGTAAATTACTCAAATGCCTTTCGGCAGTTAACTGCCGAAGTTTTAGAAATCCGGCTGCAGTTAACTGCCGAGGAAAACCTCGGGAGTTAACTGCCGAGGAAAATGTTATAAGAACAGAACTGCATAGGAGTTTCCAAAACTCCATTGTTGCATTTTTTATTATCCAAGGTGCGATTTTGAATCATTTGAAGCCATTCCAAGCCAATTTCAATCACAAAAACAAGTAAGTTTTTTGAATCCTATTGCATTTTTGCTTTGTGGTCGAATTGTATGTTATTTTTGTGTTAAATTTCGATTATATAGGTTCGATTATATTGATTTGTTGATTTTATGATATGTTAGGATAGTTTAGGTTAGAATGGTTAGAATTGTTAGGATAGTTTAGGTTAGTATAGGTCGAATTGATCGCCATTTTTTTTAATGTAGATATGTCTCAGAATCAGAATCAGGGTAACGTTGAGGGTGATGAAAAGAAAAAAGAAAAATCACCTATGATGTGCCAGAAAACCTCAAGACTAAGGTTATGGAAAAATCTGATCCTAAGACTACAAAGATCAAAATTCTGAAAAGGTCAGAACCTGTTCCTCAGAGTCTGATCAAACCAGAATCTAGTATCCTAAAGTCAAAGGGTCAGAAGAACAAAATAGTTGTTGCTTCTGAGAAAACAATACCTAAAGGTGTCAAACCTAAAGTATTGAATGATCAGAAGCTACTCAGCATTCAGCCCAAGGTACAAAGGAGGCAAAGTAAAACCTCCAGAACTAACCCCAAAGGACCCATGAAGATATGGGTACCTAAGTCTGAATTAATCAATACTGCAGGTGTGCCTAAGGGCAAAAGAAAAACAAAGATCCTGGTACCTGGACAGCGGGTGTTCAAGGTATATGACAGGAGAGAAAGCTTTGTTCCTTACCATTACCATGAAAGAAGGAGGAGAAGTGAAGTTTGGTGGCAACCAAACTGGAAAGATTATTGGTACAGGTACTATTGGTAATTCCTCCATTTCTATTAATAATGTTTGGCTAGTAGATGGTCTGAAGCATAACCTATTGAGCATCAGTCAATTTTGTGACAATGGTTATGATCTAATATTCAGTAAGACCAACTGCACTCTAGTCAACAAGGATGACAGATCCATTACCTTTAAGGGAAAGAGAGTTGAGAATGTCTATAAGATTAATTTCTCTGATCTGACTGATCAGAAGGTAGTTTGCCTTCTGTCAATGAATGATAAAAAATGGGTATGGCACAGGAGGTTGGGACATGCTAACTGGAGATTAATCTCTAAACTTAGCAAGTTACAACTTGTCAAAGGCTTGCCTAACATTGATTATCATTCAGATGCACTTTGTGGTGCATGCCAGAAAGGAAAAATTGTTAAAACTTCTTTCAAATCCAAAGACATTGTATCAACCTCCAGACCCTTGGAGTTACTCCATATTGATCTGTTTGGACCAGTTAACACTGCATCCTTATATGGAAGTAAATATGGATTAGTCATTGTTGATGATTACAGCGGATGGACTTGGGTAAAATTCTTAAGAAGTAAAGCTATGCATGTGAAGTGTTTAGCAGCTTCTGCACTCAAATACAGTTTGAAAAAGAACTGAAAATTTTGAAAGTCAGAAGTGATCATGGTGGAGAATTTGAAAATGAGCCATTTGAATCTTTTTGTGAAAAACATGGAATTCTCCATGAATTCTCTTCTCCTAGAACTCCACAACAAAATGGGGTTGTAGAGAGAAAGAACATAACTTTACAAGAAATGGCCAGAACCATGAGAATAATTTAGCTAAACATTTCTGGGCAGAAGCAGTTAATACTTCATGTTATGTCCAAAATAGGATCTATATCAGACCTATGTTGGAGAAAACTGCATATGAACTCTTCAAAGGAAGAAGACCCAATATCTCTTACTTTCATCAATTTGGATGTACATGTTACATTCTAAATACCAAAGACTATCTGAAGAAATTTGATGTCAATGCTCAAAGAGGAATCTTTTTAGGTTACTCTGAAAGGTCAAAGGCATACAGAGTGTATAATTATGATACACATTGTGTTGAAGAATCAATGCACGTAAAATTTGATGATAAGGAGCCTGGAAGTAAAACTCCTGAGCAAGATGAAAGTACTGCAGGAACACATGATTCTGAAGATGGATCAGAATCTGATCAAACTTCTGATACTGAAAAGAATCCAGAAGCTGAATCAAATCCAAAAGCTGAATCAAGATCAGAAGCTGAGTCAATTCCAGAAGCACAAGATGAAAATGCTTCTGAAGATATTCAAGATAACACTCAGCATGTAGTTCAATCAAAATTCAAGCACAAATCTTCACATCCAGAGGAGCTAATCATTGGAAACAATGATAGTCCTAGAAGAACAAGATCTCACTTCAGACAAGAAAAATCTATGATAGGATTGCTGTCAATAATTGAACCTAAGACAGTTGATGAAGCTCTCTCAGATGATGGATGGATACTAGCTATGCAAGAAGAGTTAAATCAGTTTCAAAGAAATGATGTGTGGGATCTGGTACCCAAACCTAATCAGAAGAACATTATTGGAACAAAATGGGTATTCAGAAACAAGTTGAATGAACAAGGTGAAGTAACTAGAAACAAAGTCAGACTTGTTGCACAAGGTTATAGTCAACAAGAAGGCATTGATTACACTGAAACATTTGCTCTAGTTGCAAGATTGGAAGCAATCAGGTTACTTCTATCCTATGCAATTAATCATGGCATAATATTATATCAAATGGATGTCAAGAGTGCATTTCTTAATGGTGTCATTGAAGAAGAAGTGTATGTCAAGCAACCTCCCAGTTTTGAGGATCTTAAGCATCCTAACCATGTTTACAAACTTAAGAAATCACTATATGGCTTGAAACAAGCTCCCAGAGCTTGGTATGATAGACTAAGTAATTTCTTAATCAAAAATGATTTTAAAAGAGGCCAAGTTGACACAACACTCTTCAAAAGGACTCTTAAGAAAGACATTCTGATTATGCACAAATATGTTGATGATATAATATTTGGTTCTACTAATGCATCTCTTTGCAAGGAATTCTCTAAGTTAATGCAGGATGAATTTGAAATGAGCATGATGGGAGAATTGAAGTTCTTTCTTGGAATTCAAATTAATCAAAACAAAGAAGGAGTATATGTTCATCAAACAAAATATAAAAAGGAGCTTCTGAAGAAGTTCAAGCTAGAAGATTGTAAAGTGATGAACACTCCAATGCATCCAACCTGCACCCTAAGCAAAGAAGATAATGGAAGAAAAGTAGACCAGAAGCTTTACAGAGGTATGGTTGGTTCTTTGTTATACCTCACTGCATCTAGACCAGATATTTTATTCAGTGTATGCTTGTGTGCAAGATTCCAGTCAGATCCTAGAGAATTTTATTTAACAGCTGTTAAGAGAATCTTCAGGTATCTGAAGGGAACAACTAATCTTGGACTCCTTTATTGGAAATCCTTAGATTATCAGTTGGTTGGATTCTGTGATGCTGGTTATGCTGGTGACAGGATTGAAAGAAAATCAGCCAGTGGAAACTGGCAGTTCCTGGGAGAGAATCTAATATCCTGGGCAAGCAAGAGACAAGCAACAATTGTTATGTCTACAGCAGAAGCAGAATACATCTCAGCTGCAAGTTGTTGTACACAACTACATTGGATGAAACATCAGTTGGAATTCTATCAGATTAATGCTAACAATATTCCCATCTTTTGTGATAATACTGCTGCTATTTGTTTATCAAAGAATCCAATTCTACATTCAAGAGCTAAGCATATTGAAATCAAACACCATTTTATCAGAGATTATGTTCAAAAGGAGTTTTAGATATACAATTCATTGATACAGATCATCAATGGGCTGATATATTTACAAAGCCTTTAACTGTTGAAAGATTTGATTTTATAAAGAAAAATTTGAACATGCACTTTGTGTCTGATTAAGATTTACTTGCTTATGAATAAGAAGTTTGGTTCTGATGTCTGTTTAGAAGGTTTGGTCCATCAGAAGCACTTAACTGAGGTTCTGAGGAAAATACGCTTCTGAAGATGACGTCAACACTAAAACTTCAGAAGCTGTATTCTTTGCTTCTGAATAGTAGAGTTAGTGGGAACGTTGGCAGTTATTTTTAGTAACACCTGTCCCACTAACCAAGCGGTTTTGTCTGAAAAGTTTCTGACGTGGTCTATTTGTATTGGTGTATAACTTAAAAGTGCAATGATGATTTTATACGCTTTTAAATGTACTTACACGCGCCCCCAATTTGTCATTAATGCTGTGTTTGTTTGTCCCATTCTGTATTGCAAACGTTTTACTCATAAACACTTTGACAAAACACACACTACTCACTTCACAACCTACACTTACGTATTCTGAAACCTTCTCTGCGAAGTAAGCGCAAATTTCCTCTCAAAACCTAGAAACCCAAGATTTATCCTCATCATTCAATGGCATCATCAAGCTCTGCTCCTGGATCATCATCCAACATGCAACAACAAGAAGCTCCTGCCTATGAAATTAAGGGAAGGACTATGTCATTGGAAGAATAGGATCTCAAGATTCAAACGGAAAACCCAGTAGATTTCAAGTCACTAGCCTTCCATGGCTGTGACATCAGCAAGTACTACGAAGCACAAGGCTTAGTAGATTACTTCAAATTCTTAAATGGACCAACTTATTAGACTCTAATTCGTCATTTCTGGGTTAGAGCAAGCATCTATGATAGAGCTGCTGCAAAGATAGAAGAGAATGAGAAAGTTCTGCTGCATCTAGAACTGAAAGGAAAAACCAGAAAAGAGATGGGTTTGGAACCCTTTGTTCAGACGGAGATAAGATCAAGCATAATGGGGATTCCCATTCACATCTCTGAACAAGTTCTGGCATATGTGCTCAGAAGGCCAGCACATGGAAGCTATGTAGGAGGTATTCAAAATACCAAGGATAGTCCTTGGAATAAGGTTGTTAACCAGACAATCTTCAATAGCACTGTCAAAGGAGTCTTTGCTGATCTTGATGGAGAGAAGAGGATGCTATTGAGGATTCAGAATGCCAATCTGTTGCCAAAAGCTGGTAGCAGTGATCAACCATCCCTAGAGCACAAGATATTCCTACACTTTTTCATCAAAAGGGAATATGCAAACGTGCCCAAGTATATGTTCAAGCATCTGGTTCATCAGTTATGGGAGAGTCAGCTGAACAACAGATGTTGGGTGCCTTATGGAAGACTTCTATCTGAAATCTTTCATCAAGGAGGGATTCTGAAGGCTCTCAGCAGCTTAAATGTCTTCACAGACGTTCAGTTGGGAACTGAAACAGGGAAGATCATCAATGGAACTAACCTGAGGTATATGAAGCTAATTGGGAAGGATGATTACACAAAGCTGAGCACAGACATGCAAGAGTCTGATGCTGTCTCTGCACTAATGAAGGATTTTCCCCCAATTTGCAAACAAGATGCATTGGAAGTTCAGATGCACTTCATCTGGGAGTATTTTGAAAGAACAAATGTCAAAATCAGCCAAAAGCAGAGACAGAGAGAAATGTATGGAGGAGTTCTCCCTGTAGCCAAAAGTAGGAAGACAAAGAGAAAAGCTCTAATCAAAGAAGACTACTTGGAAGAAGCTCCAAGAAAAGCTTCTAAGAAGTCAAAGAGAGGTAAAGCTGAATCCACCTCTCAGGTAGCATCTGAAGGCTCAAAGAAGAGGAAAGCTCAAGATGATAAAGAGGAAGAAGAGCATTCTTTAAGGCCAAGGAGGATAAAAGCTGTGAAGCCCACTGTTAGAGTATCACCAATGGTAGAGGTTACTCCTAAGATGGAACAGGAGGCCAAGAAAGTGGCTGAGAAGGAATTGGCCATACAGAAGCAGCTGGCTGAGCAGTACAGAAGAGAAAAGGATGAGAAGCTCAAAGCTGCAGGATTTGCTGAGATCAATCCTCTGAGTGTTGAGGAAGCTTCTGAGCTAGTGGCCCTTTATGCTGAAATCCAAGAACAGGCAGCCAAGGAAGCAACTGTCCTGTTACAAGAAGCTTTGTTAAGAGGAGAGGGCACATCAGGAGCTCAAGCATCAGAATCAGAGGCCACTCTCTCAGACAGTCTGAAAGGTATTCCTGATTCTCCACACTCTATAGAAATAGTAAATGTAGAATCAGACTCAACCTCCTCTATCTCATTTGAATCAACCTCCCTATCTTCATTTGACCTAGATGATATACCATTTAGTCAGGTATATCAAAACCAGTCTAAAAACCCTTCACCATCCTCCAAAATCCACAAAAAGCCTCTCCCCAAATCCAATTCAACTAAAACTTCCAACCAACCACAAACATACTCTTTTGAACCAACTAACATTGATGAAAGCATAATCAGTATGTCCAAAAGGAGAATTGAAGTCTGCAAGAAATTGCCAGATGATCATCCTCTTCAACCTCCTGTTATTCAAGCTCTCAATGTTATGTATCCTGAAACCGCAACTGAACAAAACTCAGAACCACAGAAAGCCTCTGAGGTAGCTTCAGAAGAACCCCAACAACAACAACCAGAACCTTCTAACCAACAAACTGTTCCTGAACAAGTTGTTCTTGAAATCTCTTCTGAACAAAACCCCTCTGAACAATCTGTTCCTGAACAAATTGTTTCTGAGCAACCAACCCTAGAAACCTTATCTCAATCAGAACCTATGATCTCATCAGATGTCTCTGATGCTGAGGAAGAGCCTATCAACTCTTCTTCTGATGTGATCATGGAATCTGCTTCTGATCATCTCCATACCTCCTCAAACAACCATCACTCATCATCTAATTTAGCCATTCAACCCATCATTTCACCAAAACCATCAAAGATACCCTCACCACCAACCATCTTCCTTGATTCTACTTTACTAACAGATGTGTGTGAGACAATCTTCAAGGAATTGAATCAACTCATTCAAGCTAGGAATGATTTGGTTCATCAAGATGACTATGATAAACAGTGGAATATGCTGAATGAGAGAGTTGAATACATTCTATCTACCCTTTAGAGAACTTGTGTGGATGAACAAGATCAAGCTCAGCAGAAGTTTCAAGACTGGCTGAAAGGGGTAGATAACAGTCTTCAAGAGGTCAAGATTCTGAAAACATGGGTGCAGAATCCTCCAAGCTTAAGAGGAAGAGAAGCCACATACTTCATTCCCAATGGTGTGCCTCCTAGAGATTTGGATCTCTCATTCCTGAGCTCACTTAACTTAATGTCAGCATCTCCCAACCTTGAACTGATTTAGAAGAATGATGCATTGGTAAAAGAAGTCAAGAAGCTTCAGAAGGACTTAATAGAGCAGAAAGTACTTCTGCTTGAGTACAAGAATGTTACTGAAGCTAAGCTTGAAGAAGCAAGAACAAGAGAAGAAAACCTGATCAGAAGCAATGAAGACTTCAAGAAAGAGATGAAGCTTCAGCAAGAGGCAATGCAGAAACAACAAGAAGAAACTAACAAGATGCTTAAACAGATGATGGAAATGTTTAGCAAACAAGCCAACCCTTAGTTGCACACCTTTTAAGCTTGTTTAGTTTACTTTCATTGTTTTTGTTCTAATGCTTAAACAGATGATGGAAATGTTTGCTCTAATTAATATGTCTTTGCTCTGATACTTAAACTGCTTCTAAGTATGTCTCATTTTTTTTAAATACTTAAACTCTTTCTCGTTTTGTCTTTCTTTTATACTTTTTGTTGATGAAAAAAGGGGGAGTAATTGTATAGTATTTTTAGGCTCTGAGCCCCATTAATTTAATCAAGTTAAATTAATAGAACCATTTTCTAAACTCTTAGTCTTTTAATGGAAAATACTTTTAAGTATTAATTAATGCGCATTTTATTGATAAATTTAATTAACTCGTATAGAACTTAAGGGAAGCTTACAAATCTTACCTTAAAAGTCTATTGGACTCAGGGGGAGCTTACAAACCTCATACTTGAGAGTCAACTTGTTAATTAGATCAACAACAATTGAAAATTTTAAATACTATTGTTTGTCATCATTAAAAAGGGGAAGATTGTTGGAACAAAATGTGTTTTACAATAAACCTTAATAAGTTTTGATGATAACAAGGTATTAAAAATTGTCAATTGGACATTGCTAATATTTGTTCAAGTGTACAAGACCGTAGACAAAATTGATCATTTTAGTAGGTCTTGGAAGAACAAAAGAGAGCAAAGGAATCAACAAAAAGAGAAGCCTTAAAGCATCTGAAGTTTTGAAGTGCTCCTGAAGACAAAGTGCCTCTGAAGTGATGACGTCATCAGAAGCAAAAGTTCATCAGAAGCAAGTTCATCAGAAGCTTTATATCACCAGAAGCTACAGTTCATCAGAAGATGCAATCTGGAGTTTCAAACAAGCTATTTATTGGATTCAACCTCGTCAAAGAAAGGGAAAGACTAAAGGAAAAGTGGCAACGATTCATTTGAAAAGCATGGGATGCTTGTCCTTCAAGCGAGTTGACAAAGTACAAAGTGTACAACCACTACTTCCACTACTCTGTTTTTGTCTACGCTACAAGACAAGAAAAACAGCTCTGCCTGCAGAAATGTTCGTTCAAGATAGGAATGGATTTGAACGTGATCCTTCATAGGACAACAACCAAATCAAGCAAAAGATCATTGGTGATTGATCAAGGTTTCACAACTACTCTATTTGAAGTGCTAAAAGATCTCAACGTCTCTTTCACATCTCTATATAAAGGAGTGAAGACTTGAAGATAATAAGAGACAAGACAACAAGTTAAAAGCGCCCAAACTTTGCCAAATTTGTTTCACATAAACACTTAGAATTTCTGTATTCATTTGATATATCTTAGAAATTCTAGAGAGTCTTTCATTTGCATTGTATTGTGAACACCACTGATTGTATATCAAGTGTTAAAACTCAAACAATTTTTTGTGTAATTCTGTTTGAATAGAAGTCTCTTGCTTTAGTGCTTGAGCAAAGGAAGTCTCTTGCCTGCGTGCTTGAGCAAAGGAAGTCTCTTGCCTGCGTGCTTGAGCAATTTGAAGTCTCATACTAGGTGTAGTATTGAGCAGTTGTAATCTGTGTGATTATTACTTAGTGGAAATCTCCTTGGAAGTGCAAGGGGGACTGGACTACTTCCGGTTTGTGGAAGGAACCAATATAATTGCTTGTGTCTCTCTTTCTTTTCTCTACTCTGTTTTTACTCCGCTGCGTATCCTATTCTGAACAACACATCAGAAGCAATTTAATTGCATCTGAAGTATTATCACATCAGAAGCACTCTTACAGCTACTGAAGTGATATCAGAAGAAGATTTTATCTTAGAGAAAAAGAAAACACAATTCAACCCCCCTTCTTGTGTTTTTCTCACCTTCAAAGACCAGCCCTCAATGCACGAACATTAGCCCAACTTTTCTTCCCAATGAGGAGTGTATCATAAGCAAATTGAATATGAGACACATACACTGAATTAGCGCCCCCCACAGAGTACCCCGTAAAGATATCAACTTCAACCATTTTTTGCATCAAAACATTCAACCCTTCTGCTGCTAATAAAAACAAAAAGGGGCATAAAGGATCACCCTGCCGAAGACCCCGCTCAAGAGAAAACTCCTTAGTCGAACTACCATTCACTAATACTGATGTAGTAGCGGGAGAAGATATTAAGAGTAACTTCTTAAAATATATATTTTGTTTAGAGAAGAGAAAATAAATATCAAATTTTCGAAACAAATTTTTTCTTATAAAAAAGTATTACAATCAACAAACGCGTAATATATTCTAAATTTTTATAAAAACTCTAAAAGAAAATTACCTTAAATTATCGAATAAAAAATCATTTTTATTTTTATTTGTAACAAATATATATATATATATATATATATATATATATATATATATAGAGTCGGGATCCGTTGACATCAAGTGTCAACGGATTCGTTGACACCAAATCCTAACCTTCCATTTCAGTTTAATCAATGGCTCGTAATTACTCACAAGAAATATACTGTGATCTCCAACTCTTATAGTGCGTGTAATCTCGCTCCATTATTGTGTGTTTTTTTTCAACGGATCTTGGACTTTATAATATTTAATGCTGAAAATTGGATGCATTATGTATTGCCAAAGGTGAACGGAGGCAATCAAGAGGATATCTTTATTTATTTATTTCAGTCAGAGACATATCATATATCATGACAATGGAGGTTTAATATATATATATTTTTATTTCTAACGGGATGCTCAGAATAATTGTTTGGAAAAATTCATATTAATGATAGTTATTTTATAGTAGAAATTAATCTGAGATCACTTGACAAAAAATAAAAAATTGATAAAATCAACATTTAGTATAAATAATCAAATCGACACTTTTTCATTCTTGTTTTTTTATCAAGTATACGGAAATTTCATCCATTGACATGGAAAAATTGCTTCCAGATTTTGTTCATCCCAAAAAATGCTTGCTCTTTTTTTAATTTCATTTTTTGTTACGACTTCATCAATTAGAGGTTTTTTTTTTTTTATCAATCATAGGTTTTTAATAAATGGACATACTAATGGATGAAATAAATGTTTTCTTAATCCATGAATATGGTAAACAAATGGATATCTTTTTTAATGGTAAAATTAGTATGTGGTAAGAATCAAAAGAAAATCGAGTGCATGACTTCTGAGCCATTGATTAAACTGAAACGGAAGATTAGGATTTGGTGTCAACGAATCCGTTGACACCTGGTGTCAATGGATCCTGACTCATATATATAAGGAGGGATATTTTGACTCCAAGAGTAAGTTCTTTTACTTACTCTCAATCTTGACCTTTAATTCTATTATCAATTAATGACTTAGATTGATTTGATAATAAGTGATAAGGTAGGCATTCATTTTCTTCTCTATTGGAGTTGACATTCTTCACCCAAAAATAGTAAAACAATTAATTACTTTTAATTTAATTGATAGTTTTTTTATTCTATCACTTTGCTCTTTTTTAATTGGTTATCAGTTAAGCATAGTTTTTTACGATCTTCCTTTTGTTTACACATATGTTTTTCCATGTATCTCATGTTTTTTTCTTCGACAAACCCACAAATTTTTTATTATTATTGAATTATTGACAAAAAAAAATTATTTAAAAAATCAACATATATTTTATTTTTTCTTTGCTAGCCTATGTATTTATTTTTTGTGTATAAAAAAAAAAGAGCTAGGGTAGAAGAATAAAAAAGCAACCAATTAAAACTCATTAATTGTTTTGCCATTTTGGGATGATGAGTGTTAACTCTAATAGAGAAGAAAATTAAAGCTTATTGTATCACTTATTTTAACCAATCTAAGCCATTAAATAAAATTCAATTAATGGCTAAGATTTAGAGTAAGTAAACAAACTTACTCTTGGAGTCAAAATATCTCCCATATATATATATTTTGTATCTAGAATATAAGTATTTTTTTTTAGAGAACCATATAAGTATTGTATCCTAAGCTTCGGTTGAAAATATTCATTTTTCAACATCAAATGCAGCACAAATTCAAAAGGGAAGAACATTCAATTTTTTAATCAAAAAGTCAAGGTACAATCCTACTTAAATCTCATCATAACGTCATTTGATGCTAAACACTTGACAATTTATTCAAAGAAGAAGAAACTAAACAACTGTCTTTATTTTAAGTGTTAAAAAAACTAACTGTATTTTAAGTAAAGTTTTGCTAAGAATATTTTTTAAATTTATTAAAAGTATAAAAGAATATATTTTTTTTTAACTTTTAAAAAATTGAATACATGATTTTTTACAAGTTATATTGTCATTTTGACAAGTTATACTCCCTCAAATCCACACTAATCGTGATATTGTACAATCTAATACATAATAAGAAGAAAACAAATATGAATTACCATATAAATGACACTTTCCAATTTGTGAAAGTCAATACCTGCTCCAAATAATATTCAAACTTAGAATCAATTGACTTAAAAAATAATATCCAAACATATAGAATTCATCAATGATTATTCTACTAATATATATAACGAGAACCAAAACTAGAGAAAGCAAAACTCATAGTTAAGATGAGTTCCAACTCCAAACAATCTCAGTTTCCCACAGAGGTTGAAAAAGTTGATGATGCATATATATCTCTCTGCGTTGTTATTATGTTTTAGTAGGATTTTTCCTGCAATATTAAATGCTCCTATTGATCTCAATTTATTTGATATCATAGCTAAGTTACAAAGTTCAAGTGAATATTCTACCTTTTCTGCTTCTGAAATTGCTTCTGAGCTTCCAAATCAACACCCTGAATTGGCTGAGAGGCTTGAACGTATGTTGACTGTGTTGGCTAGTTACTCTCTTCTCACTTGTTCCATTCGTAGCAATGAAGATGGTAACAAAGAAAGAGTTTATGCTCTCTCATCAATTGGTCAATACTTTGCATTGGATAAAGATGGAGGCTCTTTAGGTCCACTCTCAGCATTAATCCATCGTGGATATCATCATGTTTGGTAATTAAATATTATTTATTCAAACTGTTCTTCAAGGAATACTATTTATTCTGGCTTTTAAGGGAAGAAGATCCTAGTAATTTGAAATTTGATCGAGAGATACGTAAGTATTGTTCAATACGATTATGTTGTTTCTTTTTTCAGGTATGATGTAAAAGATGCAATTATAAACCCTAACAACAATGACCATTTTCATAAAGTTCATGGATCACCAGCTTATAAATATTTGGAGAAATGAAAAGGATTCTTACGTTATATAAAGGATTTGAGGGAGTCTCAACACTGGTTGATGTAGGTGGTGGAGTAGGGAATGCTTTGAAACAGATTATATCTGAATATCCTTCAATAAAAGGCATTAATTTTGATTTACCTCAAGTGGTTCAAGATGCACCAACTCATCCAGGTAATATATATACATAAGAGTGTGTGTGTATATATTCTTCTCTTTTTATGAATTGAATAATTAGGAATCCTAGAAAGAATGGGATATCATTGTTTAGCCAAAATTAATAATTAGAAAATGCACATTAATCTTTGCTTGCAGGGATAGAGCATGTTGAAGGAAATATGTTTGAAAGTGTTCCAAGTGGTGATGACATCTTATACTAAAGGTTTGTGAGTACATAAGAGGGTTCAAATTTATATTTTAACTCACGGCCACGTGAAAATAAATCTTATTTAAAAGTCACATTTTTTGGTCGCTAATAAATTGGTCTTTTTTTTTTTTTATCAAGTTGTATAGTAGTTAGATTCACACATATAATATATGGAGAAATGGGAAATTTTAAGTTCAAATCCCGACCCCTGCACATAATATCTCTGGTAGCTATCAATCGAGCTACACTTACGGAATAATAAATTGATCTTTAAATTGGTCACTAAATGACTTTTGCAACTAATTTAGAGACCAATATGGATTTTGTCAATAATTTTAAGGATTCAATCTCTAAGTCAATTTATATGTAAACGATGATTTTTCGTGTGTGTTTGCCATCACGTTGGCAACTTTAATTGCGCTTCCTCATGCAGTTCCACCGTGAAAATAGTGAAGCTCTAAATTGGAGAGTTTGACAAAACGTGGTTTTGGTGGGTATCCACCGGGATGGCAAACAGACCCTTCATCTCTAAATTAATCATTAAATAAAGAGTTTCTAATAGTGATGGGTTGGCGAATAATTAATAATCCAGTTAATGTGACATAAAATATACACTCTCCGGTCACTATTATAAGTAAAATTTCACTTTTTAGGTTCATTCAATAAATGATGTATGTGGTCTATTTAATGAACCACATACATCATTTATTGAATGAATCTAAAAAGTAGATTTTTGCTTATAATAGTGACTGGAGGGTGTATGTCCTAACCACATTTATTGTATTTTTCTCTTTTCATTTTAGCTTGTATGTCACAATTGGGCAGATGAAGAATATGTGAAGTTTTTAAGAAATTGTCACAATAGTTTGCCAAAACATGGAAAGGTGATTGTTTTGGATTATATAATTCCAGAAGTCCCAAACCCAAGCAAAATTTCTAAGCATGCATGTGCTATTGACAATCTCATGTTTTTAATACATGGTGGAAAGGAAAGAACCGAAAATGAATTTCAAAACTTATGCATGAGCTCTGGATTTCCAAATTTCATATTGCTTGCAGTGATATCTCAGCTATGTCTGGAGTAATGGAATTCTATAAATAAAGATTACTGAACATTTCACTTGGATTTTCAATATGTTGTAACTTGTAATAAATATTCTTGAATGAACTTTAATATATGGATGAAGTAATGTAGAAATGCATAAAGAAAATTAGCACTCTATTTTACTTTGGTTAGATCTTATGTTCACTTTGATCATGTATAATGACAATAATAAACTACGAAATAAACAAATATTAGATTTACTTATTAGTGATAAGTAAACAAATATTATGTTCACTTTGATTTACTTATGCGACAAACTATTATTTTATGATTGGTCACATTGTATTCTAACTCTACTCAATCATTCATAAGTTGGAAATCTAGCATGTATAGCGAACCAAGTAACAAACAAAAAATTCAGATGAATATGATTATTACATGTCATTTTCCTACAACTAATTTTGGCAAAATCACCTCTTAAATTATACATTCGCTTAATAAGTTAGTTTTGAAAAGGTCTTTCATGCATCAAAAACTTTTTTAATAACCGATGAAGCTTGTGAAGATATTTCCATTAGTAGTACTTATTAGTATTCAGAGGTTGTATGGAAAAGTGCAATACAATGAAGTAACATGTACATGAATACTAGAAACCGACAAACTGTGATGCAATATATTCAAAGTCAGTGCAATAGGAAACAACAGAGTACTCATCACATGAGTAGAATGGTTTTGAGTGTCACTCAATGTATGATTTGGAGAGAAAGGAATGTTAGAAGATTTCAGTAAATTCATCAATCAGTTTACGAGCTCCTTAACCAAATCAAAAAGATAGTTTACATTTGTGGTTTGAAATCTAAGAAAAGATGAAGAGGTTAATGTTAAGATTGTGAGACCTTTAGCTTTTCTTGTATAGTTTGAGCTTAGCTCTTGTTTCTTAGTTTTTTGGATTCTTGTTGCCATGTAGTTTATAATAATTGTTTTGGTTAATGAAAGATATCTCTCTTTACAACAAAAGGAATATTACAACCTCTCTCCATGAGTCTTTCATTTGTAGGCATCTTATCAGACATAACCCTCCACGCAATTAAGGATCTAGAATGAGGTATGACAATACTCCAGATAGTCTTGGCCCAGTACAGTTTTTGAAAATGGTGGTCTATGAAAAGATATGCATCTTTGAGAGAGAGGTCACCAGAATAAGTATCAAACTTAATGCTTTCTCCATCTCCTATCAAAAAGCTAGAATTATCAAGGATGGTTGAATATTCATTTTTCACACTGCTCCAAATTGAAGAAAAGATGTGATGATTGATATGTTCCCTTTCCCTAAAAATGACTGTCCACTTCTCTTCTTAGTTGATTAGATTCCAACAAAGTTTCAAGTTAGAGGCTTCCTTGACTCCACAAGACTCGATCTCAAGCATTTTAAGATGTCCAAGATCTACGCATAGTGAATATGGAAAGATATATAACAAGCTTTGGCACATAGAAACATCCACCTTGCATAACTTTCCAAAGCTAATAATTTCATGAGGATCCTCATTCCATATGTGCTTAAATTTGGGTAAAGTAGACAAAGACAATCTTTTCAATTGAGAGTTTGCTTTTATCAATATTTCTTGTGACTTCATACCTTTCACATCAAACACTGCTTCTAATGAATCACAATCTTTTACTTCTAGTTCTTCCAATGTCTGTAGCACTTGCATTACATTTGATGGAAAAAGTACATGTGATAGAAAATCACACCTTTCCACGACAAGATGTTTCAAATTGCAGAACACATTGCAATGAAGTTGGCCATACCACACATCCTTTAGCTCAGGATAGTCAGATAATGCTAAGTACTTGAGTTTACCAAATGCAACCTGATCATTCAAATTAATAAATCAAAATTGCATTTAAGCAATCTAGTCTACTACAATACAAAATTGATCTAGATAGATTTTCTTAAACTTACCCAAAGTAAATAAATTGATGGATGATAATAAAATATACCTTATCACAAAACATTTTATTTATGGTTCTGTTGAGGTCACCCTCCCAATGATTTCCTTCATCAGTTTGTACATTTTGAAGATTTGTTGTTTTGGTAAATCCCAATGAAAAAAGTTCCATTCGAGGACATTCTTTGACAACTACAACTTCCAGCAATGGAAACTTAATGGGGCATGGGCATGAACAAAATCGACATAGCCTTTGTAAAGAAATTAGTTCTAGAGTTTGTAAACTGCAAAATACAATCTCATTTGTATCATCTGAAGGTGAAAAACAAAAGAAGGGGGGGGGGGGGGGGGGGGGGTTGAATTGTGTTTTCTTTTTCTCTTAAAAAATACTTCTTCTGATAAAACTTCAGAAGCAGTTTGAGTGCTTCTGATGAAATGATCAGAGTCAGATTGCAGCGGAAAAGAACAGAGCAGAGAAAAGAAAGACAAAGACACAAGCAGTTATCCTGGTTCCTTCCACAACACGGAAGTAGTCCAGTCCCCCTTGCACTTCCAAGGAGATTTCACTATAATCACAAAGATTACAACTGCTCAATACTTTCTAAGTATGAGACTTCACAAAAATGCTCAAGCACACACGCAAGAGTCTTCCAATGCTCAAGCACTAAGCAAGAGACTTCTAATGCTCAAGCACGCAGGCAAGAGACTTCTGATCAAACAAAAATACAGAGAATTGAGTTTGAGTTGAACACTTGATATACAATCAGTGGTGTTCACAATACAATACAATAAAGACTCTAGACTTTGAATTTCTAAGATGTATCAAATCAGTGCAGAAATTCAGTGTGCTTTGTAGAATCAAATTGACAGAGTTTTGACGCTTTTTAACTTGTGTATCTCTCACTTTTATCTTCAAGTCTTCACTCCTTTATATAGAGGTGTGAAAGAGACGTTGAGATAATCAGCACGTCTAAAGAGTCGTTTGAAATCCTTTGATTATCCACCAGTAATCATTTGCCTGATTTGGGTGTAGTCCTTTGAAGAGTAAGCTTCAAATTCATTCCCATCTTGAACGTACAACTTCTGCAGGCATGGCTGTTGTCTTGTCTTGTAGCGTAGACAGAAAACAGAGTAGTGGAGGTAGTGGTTGTACACTTGTACTTTGTCAACTATATTAACGAGAGACAAGTGCTTAGTGCTATCCAATATATCCGTTGATAACTCCCTTTCAATTCTTCGTTCTTCTTGGATAAGACTGAATTGAGAATCAGCTACTTTGAATCTTCAGTTTGATTAAAGGATCAAACGTAGCTTCTGGTGAAGATATTGCTTCTGATGAAAACTTTTGCTTCTGATGACCTTCTGCTTCTGATGACGTCATCACTTCAGAAGCACTTCAGCTTCAGGAGCAGTTTTCTTCAGATGCTCAGAATTTCTTTTTCTTTCCATTGTGCTTCCAAGACCTATTGAAATAACTTGAGTAGCCTTTGGTCCTGTACACTTGAACAATTATTAGTAATAACCAATTGACAATTTTTAATACCTTGTTATCATCAAAACTTAATAAGGTTCATTGTGAAACACATTTTGTTCCAACAATCTCCCCCTTTTTGATGATGACAAACAATAGTATTTAAAATGTTCAATTGTTGTTGATCTAATTAATAAGTTGACCACTGGGATAGAGGTTTGTAAGCTCCCGCTGAGTCTAATAGATCTTTAAGGTGAGGTTTGTAAGCTCCCCCTGAGTTCTATTCTTATTAATTAAATTTCAATAAAATACTCATAAAAATAAATAATATCAGAAGTATTTAAAAAATAAATTTAGAAGTGGTTATAGTGGGGCTCAGTGCCTTAAAATACTATACATTTACTCCCCCTTTTGTCATCAACAAAAAGAATAAAAACAAAAGAAAGAGTATCAGAGCAATAAACATATAACCCTTAAAATACAGTATATCAGAGCACACAGCATTAAAAACAGTAAATATCATCAGAGTTAAAGCTCGTAAAACATATGATCCAGAAACAATGATAGTATTTATATATAGAAAAGTTAAGATACAAATGCAAGGCAACTAAAGTACTTAGAACAAAGATTAAAACAAGCAAAGAAAACTGGGTGTGCAACTAAGGTTGGGCTTGCTTATACATCTGTTCCAAGAGATACTTAATTTGCTCATCCTTCTTCTTAAGTAGCTCATCCTTTTCTCTCATTCTTCTTTTAAACCCAGCATGAATTCTTGCAGCCCTTGTAATATACTCTTCTTCTAGATAGAAAGGAGTGATGTCCAGCAGAGGCACATAATTCAGCTCTTTCACTTTAGCTGCTTCATGCATATCATCCAACATCTTTTTCAGCATGGCAGAGTGAGATGAAACACACTTAGTGCTTAGCTGATCCAGCAGCTCATCAAAACTCTTCTTCAGATCCATCCACTGATCAAGATAGTGAATAGGAGGTACAGGAACTGTTCTGCGAAGAATTAGTGTCTGAATCTCATCACTAAGCCTGATTAGCTGTTCATCTATATACTCAGATTCTAGGATGGTGTCTGGGATTGGTGTTTGAGATGTAAAAGGTTTATTTGAGGCTGTTTGTTGGTCAGAAGAGGTTAGGTCAATTATTTGTGGTTCTGGTTGTTGTTGCTGTTCTGTTGTTTGATGGTCAGAAGCAACTTGTTCAGAAACAGCTTGTTCAGGAACAGTTTGTTCAGGAACAGTTTGCTCAGGAACAGTTTGCGTTTCTGTTTGTTGGTTTTCTAAAACAGTCTTTCCAGGGACTGTCTTAGAGGCCTTTGTAGGTGTAGGTTGCATTTCACCACCTAAATGTTTTTCTAGATTGTGAAGGGTTGAGGATTCTTGTTGTTGGGGGATTTCTGAAGTAGTTGCTTCTGAAACTACTTCAGAGGCTCTTTGTGGAGTTTGGTCATTTTGTGGGTTTGTTTGGTTAGGTTCTTGGTTGGGTTCAGGGTGTTGTACACTAATAGGTTCTGGAATTTCTGAATTTCTCACAGAGTTTAATTCTATTCTTAGAAAATTCTATTTGAGTTTGCTCATAGTCAAATGTTCCAAAGTCTGTTAGTTTGGTAGGTTTGGTTTTTAGAAGTTTGTCTATGTGTTGGCTGAGGGGTTTGTCATCTGATTCAGTTGATGATGATGAGGGTGAAGAGGGTAGAGTAGGAATCTGAGTATAGATATCAGTTTTGGATGAAATACCTGAAGATTGAGCTTCTGGATGAACTGCTTCTGGAGCTTTTGAAACAGGTTCTGAAGAAGTAGCTCCTGAAGCTTGCTTATTCTTCAAGGCTTGTGATAGCAGAGTTGCTCCATACTGAACAGTTTCTTGCTCTAACTCAGATGCTAAAGCAGCAATGTCAGGAGTAGGCACATACCCTGCAGCCTTGAGACGCTCATCCCTTTGCTTCTCATACAGTTCCTTCATCTGTTTCCTCTCTGCTCTCTTGGATGCAGAATACTCCCTAGCATATCGTTTTTGTTCCTCAGAAGCTTCAAAACTGGGCATGACTATAGTCTCAGTCTGAATAGTTCTCTTTGCTTTCTTAGGACTTGACTCTTCTTCCCAGTTATCTTGAAGCTCTTCCATCATTTCCTCCCTGCGTCCTTCAGCTGTCTTCAGATTTCTTGAAATTGAAGATCTCTTCCTTTTAATGGTTTGAAGAGCAGCTTCTCTTTTCTTCTTAGGACTCTGAGGTTCTTCAGATGCAGCTTGTTCAGAAACAGCTTGTTCAGAAGCAAGCTGTTCTGCTGTTTCTTGAGCACTCATTGTCCTTTTCCTGATGATTGGGACTTCATCCAAGTTCTCCACTTCCTCTTGAATAGTGGACAATGCTGATTTTTCCTTCTTAGCTTTCTGATGCTTCTGAGCACCCTTCTCAGTAGCATCATCAGTAAGATACTCTTCCTTGGTGATCTGCTTCTTCTTTGACTTTCTGCCTTTGGCCACAGGCAAATCACCACCATACATCTCCTCAGGAACATCTTTCAAACTTATCTTCTTCTTATAAGTTTTGTAGAAGTCCAAGATGCAAGCCCTTTGCACATCCAGGGGATCCTTTTTACAGATAGGGATGTGATGAGTGACTAGATCAGATATGGCATCAGATTCATGCATATCAGAATCTAGTTTCTTGTAAGCATTTGTTGGAATCAATTTCATCTTCACAAGAGTTGATGCATTGATTATCTTCCCAGTGACTGCTCCCAGCTTCTGGTTATCATAAATGCCAACATCCTTCAAGGCACTTAGTATTCCTCCTTCTTGAAAGATTACAGAGAGCAGCCTTCCATAAGGAACAAACTTCCTGTTCTCCATCTGACTCTTCTTTAGTTCCTTGATCATGTATTTGAACATGTACTTAGGAACATTCATCGTGGTTTCTTGAGTGATGGTGTGATGCAGGAAAACCTTGTGTCCAAGTGACGGTTGATCACTTCCTCCACCTTTGGGAAAGATGTTCTCATTTTGGATCTTCAGAAGCATCTTCTTCTCCATGCTTAAGGTGCTGTATGATTGAGCAACCTTAGACCCATAAATGGTTTCATTAACAATTTCCTTCCAGGAGCTGGTTCTTGGATTATGAATCTCTTCTCCAAAGTACTTGCCAGAGGTATCCCTTCCCATGGCTTGAGCAATAACCTGCTCATTTATGGTTACAGGAATACCCATGACATTTGATCTTATCTCTGTACCAGTGAAGGAGAGTAGAACCATTTCTTCTCTGGTTTTTCCCTTCAGAGTAGGATCAACCAGAATCAATTGAGCTTCTTCCTGTCTAGCAGCATCAATGTCAAAGATTGAAGCCCTTACCCAGAATTGTCTGACCAGAACTTCATACGTTGGACCATTGAGAAGACTGAAGTAACCCATTAGCTTTTGTTTCTTGTAGAACCTTACTAGGTCGCATCCATGGTGTGTTAAGGAGGCGAAATCCACTGGATTTTCTGCTTGAATGATTAACTCCCATTCTTCAATAGACATGGTTCTTCCTTTTATCTCATACGCAGGAGTATCTATTTCCATATTTGAAGATGAACCACCAGCAGAACTTGAGCTTTCCATTGATTTGAAGGAGTTTTAGGGTTCTAAGGTGTTTTGAGAGGGAGAGAGAATGCGCTTACTTCGCAGAGGGTTGAGAAGAAAATAGAAAGTGTTTGTTGTGAAGTGAGTAGTGTGTGAATTGACTTAGTGTTTTTAGTAAAACGTTTGCAATTCAGAAGAGACAAACAAACATAGCATTAATGACAAATTGGGGGCGTGTGTTAGTATGTTTAAAAGCAAATAAAACATCATTGCCCTATTTGTTATACTCCAATACAAATAGACCAAGTCAGAGACTCTTCAGAAAACTACCTTTTGGGTAATGGGACAGCTGTTACAAAAAGTAACTGCCAACGTTCCCACTAACCACGCTATTCAGAAGCAAAGAATACCGCTTCTGAAGTTTTAGTGCTGACGTCATCTTCAGAAGCACATTTTCCTCAGAACCTCAGTTAAGAGCTTCTGATGGACCAGATGCTTCTGAATAGACTTCAGAACCAAACTTCTTATTCAGAGGCAAGCAATTTTTCAATCAGACACAAAATGCATGTTCAAATTTTTCTTAATAAAATCAAATCTTTCAACAGATAAAGGTTTTGTAAATATATCAGCCCATTGATGTTCAGTATCAATGAATTGTATGTCTAAAATCCCTTTTTGAACATAGTCTCTGATAAAATGGTGTTTGATTTCAATATGCTTGGCTCTATCATCAAATTTTACGTGCATAGATTCTTCAACACAATGTGTTTCTGAATTATACACTCTGTACGCCTTTGACCTTTCAGAGTAACCTAAAAAGATTCCTCTTTGAGCCTTGGCATCAAATTTCTTCAGATAGTCTTTAGTGTTTAAGATGTAACAAGTACATCCAAACTGATGAAAGTAAGAGATATTGGGTCTTCTTCCTTTAAAGAGTTCATATGCTGTTTTCTCCAACATAGGTCTGATATAGATCCTATTTTGAATATAACATGAAGTATTAACTGCTTCTGCCCAGAAATGTTTAGCTAAGTTGTTTTCATGGATCATGGTTTTGGCCATTTCTTGTAAGGTTCTGTTCTTTCTCTCTACAACCCCATTTTGTTGTGGAGTTCTAGGAGAAGAAAATTCATGGAGAATCCCATGTTTTTCACAAAAAAGTTCAAATGGCTCATTTTCAAATTCTCCACCATGATCACTTCTGACTTTCAAAATTTTCAATTCTTTTTCAGATTGTATTTGAGTGCAGAAGCTGTTAAACACTTCACATGCATAGTCTTTACTTTTAATGAATTTTACCCAAGTCCATCTGCTGTAATCATCAACAATGACTAATCCATATTTACTTCCATATAAAGATGCAGTATTAACTGGACCAAAAAGATCAATATGGAGTAATTCTAAGGGTCTGGAGGTTGATACAATGTCTTTAGATTTGAAAGTACTTTTCACAATTTTCCCTTTCTGACATGCACCACAAAGTGCATCTGAATGATAATCAATGTTAGGCAATCCTTTGACCAGTTGTAACTTGCTAATTTTAGAAATTAATCTCCAATTAGCATGTCCCAACCTTTTATGTCATACCCATTTTTTATCATTCATTGACAGAAGGCAAACTACCTTCTGATCAGCCAGATCAGAGAAATTTATTTTATAGACATTCTCAACTCTCTTTCCCTTGAATGTAATGGATTTGTCATCCTTGTTGACTAGTGTGCAGTTGGTCTTACTGAACATTACATCATACCCATTGTCACAAAATTGACTAATGCTCAATAGGTTATGCTTCAGACCATCTACTAGCCACACATTATTAATTGAGATGGAGGAATTACCAATAGTACCTGTACCAATGATTTTTCCAGTTTGGTTGCCACCAAACTTCACTTCTCCTCCATCTTTCATTGTAAGGGTAAGGAACAAAGCTTTCTCTCCAGTCATGTGCCTTGAACATCCGCTGTCTAGGTACCATGACCTTTGTTTCTCTCTTGTCCTTAGGCACACCTGCAGTTTTAGCCAATTCAGATTTAGGTACCCATATCTTCATGGGTCCTTTTGGGTTAGTTCTGGAGGCTTTACTTTTCCTCCCTTGTACCTTAGGGTGAATGCTGAGAGGCTTCTGATTATTCAGTACTTTAGGTTTGACACCTTTTGGTATTGTTTTCTCAGAAGCAGTAATTGCTTTATTCTTCTGATCCTTTTGTTTTGGGATTTTAGATTCTGGTTTAATCAGATTCTGATGAACAGGTTTTGATCTTTTCAGAATTTTAATCTTTTGACTCTTAGGATCAGATTTTGTCATAACCTTGGTCTTGAGGTTTTCTGGCTTTGATGTGATCTTAGCCTGTGAACCAGAAGCTTCAGGTTCTGACTGAACAGCAGTTACAGCATTTGTACCTTCAGGCACAAAGGTGAATTTCAATCCATCCTTGATACAATCACAGTAGCTCTTAAGACTGTATTCTTTGGATTTCTCCCCAGAATATCCAATCCCTTTGCCATTGTTCTTGTATGTGCTGTAGATCATAGAAGCAACTTTGCTTCTGTCTATTCCAGCCATAATAAAATCATCCAAGGCAATCTCATGTTTATTGCCTGAACCTTTATCACATTTTTCTTGTAGCTTCTAACAAAGAATCTTGAGTCTATCTTCATATGTTGTTGATATGAGGTTAAACCCTTTGAGTTCTTCTTCAGAAGCTTTCAGTTCCAATAGAGTTGTCTTTTGTTGTTTCATCAAATCAACATATTTTTCTTTTAAATCTGTCAACTCATTGGTTCTGTGTTCAAATAGTGATAAAAGTTCTTTTAGAGAATCAACAAGTTCTTGTCTAGGAATTTTGGAATATACCTCATTTTCATCTTCTGAATCTGATTCAGCTTCTGATACTGCTTCTGATGATACTGTTGCCACTAACCCCATGGCTGCCTTAGCATCATCATCAGCTTCTTCTTTATCAGAACCAGATTCACTATCCAAATCTTCTCAGGTCGCCATCAAGCTCTTTTTGATTTGCTTTCTGAATTTACTGGAGCTGAAGCTTGATTTCTTGGATTTACCTTTAAACTTCTCCTTCTGAAGATCAGAGCAATCAGCAATGAAATGACCAGGCTTCTTACAATTGAAGCATCCCTTCTGATCTTCTTTCTTGGAGTTCTTGTAGCTACCTCTCTTGCTCAAAAATTTCTTCTGCTTCCTTGCCAGATACTCAAGCTTGTTGGACAGCATGGCCATCTTTACAGATTGATCCTCATCAGAATCTCCATCAGGTGATTCTTCTTCAGATTCACTGGCTTTGTAGGCTTTGGAAGATTTTGAAGTCTTTCCTTTAGATGGTAAAGCAATGGATTTACTCTTCTTAGAGGTTTCATGCTCATTTAAACTCATTTCATGCACTTTGAGTGAGCTAACAAGATCTTCAACACTTAACGTATTTAGATCCTTAGCTTCCTCAATAGCAGTTACTTTGGGTCTCCATCTTGAAGGCAAGCTTCTCAAAATCTTACTAACATGATCAGAAGCAACATAGCTTTTCTTCAGTATTTGCAATCCAGAAACTAAAGTTTGAAATCTTGAGTACATTTCTTCTATACTCTCATCATCCTTCATTCTGAAAAGTTCATACTGATGAACTAGCATCAAAGTTTTAGCCTCTTTCACCTTCTTGCTGCCTTCAAAGTTTGCACATAGAGAAGCAAACATAGCCTTCGCAGTAGATTTGTCACTCATCTTCATGTATTCGGTGCGAGGTATAGAAGCCACAATGATTCCTCTTATCTTGTGGTGTTTCTTATAAAGCTTCTTCTGAGCAGGAGTATGTATTCTTCTGTCTATAGCAGCTCCTTCTTCATCTAAATCCAGATCATCAACTCCATCTTCCAGTATATCCCATAGCTATTCATCCAATCCCATGATAAAGCTGTACATATTTGTTTTCCACCATGAAAACTCTTCTGGATCTCCATTAAACTTTGGAGCTTTTCCAGAGTCTGTTTTCTTGTCAGCAGTATCATAGTCATGCTTGACACTTGTGTATTTTGTAGTAACTAATTCCTCATCTCCAGACATGTTTTTCTAATAGATCTTGAACTGTAACACGGTTAAGTGATGTGATAACAGAGCAAGCTCTGATACCAATTGAAGGTGAAAAACACAAGAAGCGGGGGGGGGGGGGGGGGGGGGGGTTGAATTGTGTTTTCTTTTTCTCTTAAAAAATACTTTTTCTGATAAAACTTCAGAAGCAGTTTGAGTGCTTCTGATGAAATGATCAGAGTCAGATTGCAGCGGAAAAGAACAGAGCAGAGAAAAGAAAGACAAAGACACAAGCAGTTATCCTGGTTCCTTCCACAACACGGAAGTAGTCCAGTCCCCCTTGCACTTCCAAGGAGATTTCACTATAATCACAAAGATTACAACTGCTCAATACTTTCTAAGTATGAGACTTCACAAAAATGCTCAAGCACACACGCAAGAGTCTTCCAATGCTCAAGCACTAAGCAAGAGACTTCTAATGCTCAAGCACGCAGGCAAGAGACTTCTGATCAAACAAAAATACAGAGAATTGAGTTTGAGTTGAACACTTGATATACAATCAGTGGTGTTCACAATACAATACAATAAAGACTCTAGACTTTGAATTTCTAAGATGTATCAAATCAGTGCAGAAATTCAGTGTGCTTTGTAGAATCAAATTGACAGAGTTTTGGCGCTTTTTAACTTGTGTATCTCTCACTTTTATCTTCAAGTCTTCACTCCTTTATATAGAGGTGTGAAAGAGACGTTGAGATAATCAGCACGTCTAAAGAGTCGTTTGAAATCCTTTGATTATCCACCAGTAATCCTTTGCCTGATTTGGGTGTAGTCCTTTGAAGAGTAAGCTTCAAATTCATTCCCATCTTGAACGTACAACTTCTGCAGGCATGGCTGTTGTCTTGTCTTGTAGCGTAGACAGAAAACAGAGTAGTGGAGGTAGTGGTTGTACACTTGTACTTTGTCAACTCTATTAACGAGAGACAAGTGCTCAGTGCTATCCAATATATCCGTTGATACCTCCCTTTCAATTCTTCGTTCTTCTTGGATAAGACTGAATTGAGAATCAACTACTTTGAATCTTCAGTTTGATTAAAGGATCAAACGTAGCTTCTAGTGAAGATATTGCTTCTGATGACCTTCTGCTTCTGATGACGTCATCACTTCAGAAGCACTTCAGCTTCAGGAGCAGTTTTCTTCAGATGCTCAGAATTTCTTTTTCTTTCCATTGTTCTTCCAAGACCTATTGAAATAACTTGAGTAGCCTTTGGTCCTGTACACTTGAACAATTATTAGTAATAACCAATTGACAATTTTTAATACCTTGTTATCATCAAAACTTAATAAGGTTCATTGTGAAACACATTTTGTTCCAACATCAGCTTCTTTACCGCTCACTATATCCAAAAGCCAATTACACATTTCAATCTTCATTGTTGTGAGTTTGACAAGACTCTTTGCTGTTGAGTGTGTTATCAAATTTATCAACCCATTGCAGTTTGTTACCTTCAAATAGGTCATGTAACTAAAGGTAGCAGAGGATGGAACCAACTTTATCAGACTGGAACACTGATAAACCCAAATGCTTTCAAGAAAATGTAGAACTGGGTCAATCTAAACTCCTTCTTTGCATATACATTGAAGCTTGGCCAGGTTCCATAATTTCAACTGTTTGAGTCGCGGTCTAATTTGAGTTTCCTTTTCCGTTCTTATGATTTGTTCACCTTGGAATAACTCCGTTAAGGAACTGCATTGGACGAACAATCTTTCTAAATTAGGAACATTTTTCAAAAACCAATACGGAAAATTAGCTTCTTCATTGTAGAATTCGCACACATCAATATGTTTGAGGTTGTTGAATTGAACCCCAGAATATTGGCTCTGCAATATCATGCCAAAATCTTTTTTGTTCAAAGACAAACTGTCCACATTGGCAAGTACTTGTTGCAAAAACTAAATTAAAACAAAACATTTTACTTCTATATTTTTAAAAAACAATAAAAAATTATATTTGTGCTTATAGAATAATAACTCAAGTTAGTTATCAATTATAATAATAGACATGTTGAATAATTTATCTTCATTGAAAAAGAGTTAAAACATGTGCATGTATATTCAGAGCAAGGATGATATTCAACGGTACACTTACCTCTTCAATCACAAAAAGAGGTTGATACGTTGAGATATTGAGCACATCATTTCTGGAACTTTCATGGTGTCTCAAAGCCTCTGACTTAAATAGCTCTATTTTTGGACATTCGAACAAATCGATCGTTTTCAATGATTTACATTGAAGAGAATGGACCCCAACAAAGAATGCCTTAAGTTTTGGCAAATGTTCAAGTATAATGGATGTTAACTGTGGAAACAATAATTTAACCATCTCATCTGGTCCTTCTTCCTTGGCAACAATTTCTTGGATGCCACATTTACTTACTCGAAGACTTTGAAGTTGCAACATACCTTTAGCCACTGAGAGTGGAAAGAGGTTTATCAAGTTTTCACATTCCTCAACAGATACATCACTTAAATTTTGAAACCTCATAGTGTTATGTGGATCCTCCTTCCATACATGCCTCAGTTTTGGATTGCACCTTAATTTTTTGGATCAAAGAGATCAACAAACTCTGAGCAGTATCTGATTGATAGTTGAAATTTTCAAGTAAGATAAGATGAAAAAAAGGGAAGACGAAGACATGTTGCATTGGAAAGTCCAAAATTAGTGATGGGATTAAGATATGTATGTTCAAGTATTATGACATTCTGAAACAAAAGCATGACAAACACTTTTGGACTTGGAAAATGTTTCATATTATATTTGTCCTTTTAAATACTTCCATGTAATTTTTATTGGTAATCCTTATTTTCCTCCATGGGTTGAAGGTTCAATATTTGGATCCTCCTGCAAGTGTTCACTATTTTTCGAGAAAATGGTATTCACCTCCTTCAAGCTTCCTCTTTCATTTTTGGTCATGGGGTGGTGATATAAGACTTTTATGTTTTTGAAATCGAGTGATTTTTTTTTTTTATAGAGAATTGTCAACAGAATTTTATGATTGACATTTCTGGTTCCCTTCAAGTATGTTTTTTTAGAATTGTTTATATTTTATGTTTTTGAGAGAATTAGTTTTTCATATTTAGTCATCTTAATCTATATTGTTGGTTTAGTTTCTGAATTATGAATGTATTTCGAAAATTTTAATGATGTACTATTATTAGAACAGAAAAAGTGAGGGAATCCAAGAAGCTATGCTCAACAGAAGATAGGGAGAGATACAGTTAGTGATTACAGACTGTTTGATTTAGGTTTCACTAGCTATCCATACACTTGGTAAAATGGTAGAGAAGAAGGGGAAAATGTTGAATGCTGAATTGATCGTTGTATGGTTACTTATGACTTTTCCAATACATTTTTTTTTTCTTCAATTTTTTGTGCTTTGTACATCTGGACTTATTTGATATTTGCTTTGTGTTACTCAAGTATACTTTACCTAAGTTCAACCCCATAGAGTAGAGAATAAGAACCATAAGGAGCTGGAGAAACCTTTAAAGCAAATATACATGTTCTGAAATACATCTATACCTATTAATAAAGGAAATACTTTTCTTTTGGTGTAGTTTTTTTTTAAATACCAAAATGCCCTTTTCAGTTATGGTTTTCTATACTTTTAACTTCTCACCACACACTCAATCAGTTTAATGCAAGTTACTTCCCACTAATTTCTCATCCCACACGTCCTCTACAAACACTAATTCTACAAATTATTTTTTCCACTGACATGTTCTTTCCATTTATATTCTTGATCTTCCACACGCCTTCTCACTCGAATAAGACACCCTTAAGTTGAAAGCAATGATTTCTATAAAAAATTGAGAATACAACATTTGTGATTTGCTGAAGCCAATTGTCAAGTTCACTAATTAATTGGTGCATTTTTTCTTTTCAAATTTGTTTCTTATGTTCACAAAAGTTTGTTACTGTTTGAGGCAGTAGATAGGAAAACCAAACATCTTTTTCAAAGTGCAATTGCACGGTTAGTGCAAGTGATTGTTTGTATATGACAATGTCATTCATGATTATCATACAAAAAAACATGTTATAAAAAAAAACATGCCATTTAACTTGCATTTCTACACTATTGTCTTCCTTCATACAAGTTACTTTAATTGATGCATCTTCTTATAATTTGCACTTTTGATTACCAGTCACTATTTTGTATCTTTTTCAGTTTGTAGATGCCCTCAAATTAACGATCCAGAAAGCAAAGAGGAAAAACTACATCTTCCAAACACAAAATAAAGGAGGGGAAAGAGAAAGAAAATGGTACGAAAGTAGGGGATATGGAGGTCACCCACTAATGGTGGCTTCAACGTAGACTATACTCTCTTGGCAATCACACCAATGATGGAAGGATAAAGGTTGTGCAAAAGACCTAGAAAGTGGCTTATTTATAGTTTTCATTGCATGTTACAAAGTTTTAACAAAAGTATATTCACTTTGTTTTGAAAACATAGATTTTTTTCTTCTAAATTTTTACGATTTTTTAAGTTAATTTCTACTCTTAATTTTAAGTGTTCGGTAGCGGTGCTTAAAAGGTAAAATGCAAAAATTAATTGATGCATTCCTTCCTCTATCATTTTGCATTTTACTCTTCAACCAAATTTTTTCTACTATCTTTTCATTCCATTATTAACTTCTTTCTCTGCTTTCATGTTTCTTTGTTATTCTTTTATCATTAATTGACTTTTATTCTTTGTAATTTTTTTTTTCTTAAGGTGCAGGGACCAGATTAGAAGTTCAAATCCCAAGAGATAAGGCGTCAAAGGAGAAACTCACACAAACATAATAGACAATAGTTGCAATTTAATTCTATGTGTGCATGGTTGGGTTTATGTGTGTTGGTGACGGATGAGACTATTGTAATTTCTACTATTTTCTTTGATTAATTCACTTCAAATTTACTGCACAAATGAGAATTTTTTTTTACTGTAAAGTAAATTATTTTTATTGGCTGGTTTCAATTGCAATTAGTCCATTACTCTTTGCTCCGAATGCAACTTTATTTATCTTAACATGTTGTTTCAGTTTCTTAACCCTTATATTATTTTTGTTTCTTCTTTTCTTTTCAATTATGAGACTAATTTAAATCTCAATGTCTCTCAGGCCTTTCTTTTTTCTCTATAACCCTTTTTAATTTTGTTATCTCTATGTAGTTTAATTTCTCTATCATTGAGCATAATTGAACTCATACTAACATGGATTTGTACTTAACAGTCTAAGTTGACAAATAGGAAGGAATACAAAATGAAAATTTAGTTTATAATAAGCGAATGATGTAATTGAGATATCATTGATGGACTTCAGAAATTCCTCATGTCAGATTTGACATTTTTGCTTTTGTGATTGAAATTTTTGTTTTTGTTAAAAAAAATGATAATGGAATATACATCTTTCAAATTTTAATCGGATATGAAAAATTGAAATTTCATGATGTGCAAAATCCAATATAAAATTGAGGCCAAGCCTATGGACTCATTCTAACCTTTCAAATAAAGTGAAATTTTTTGTCAGATATTTAGGCGACTATCACTTTCAATTGAAATCTCTATGTTAGTTACTTAAATCTATGTATGTTTCTTACACGGTTTCAAGTGGTCAACACAATAACACGATGTAAGATGTTTGTATTATTCTTAGAAATAATATTTAAAAGTCACTATGCTTTGTAAATGATACTTACAAGTTCACATTCAAATTATGGAATCATCTAAAGAGCAAGTATATATACTATACTTTTTTATCTTGAATATCCTATTTTCTTCCCATATGTGGATGATTTATATGTTGAATATCTCCTATATCAAGTGGAAGGAGTTGAAGAAGAAGAGAGCAGTAGAAGATCAAGTGGAACGAAAAAAAAAGATTTTGAAGTTATCGAAAAAATGGTGTTACATTATCGACAACAAAAATGGTGTCATTTTTTAAGGTTTACATTATGAATAATCACTTTTTTATTCAAACGCTTAGCACAACCAAGAGAAATAAAATAATCAGTCACATTCGTATCAATAATAGCAATGAATTGAGTGTTGTTAGTAAAACATATACATCTGAATAAATAGAATTAAATGTTTTTATATGAAAAAAATGTCTCTAAAAACTTCACTGAATAATTGATGAATTGAGAAAATGTTTGGTTGTATGGTCGTGTAGCTAAGCAACCCTATTTGGGAGATAGGTCACTAGGACAGTTAAATGGCCGTGTCATGTGTAGCCATGACTAATGTGTAAATATTCTTTTACTCTTTTTAAAATGTCTTCGTCCTTTGCAAAACTTGGACGTGTTGTCAAAGTTTTGTTCTTATTTCTTTTATTGGTTTTCCTTTGATTTTCGTAATTTTGTAATTTGTGACAGACTCAAATGGCTTGAGAAATAATATAGAGCATATGTGTACTATTTTTCTGTAAATTGTGTTAGCGAAGGGAAAGATTTAATGTCTTCATCAAACCAATCCCCATAACGGTCACTCATGTTTCATGCATATTCATCCTCTATGTATAGATGAGTATGCATCACAAAACTAAGTATATCCATGTTAAAGAAGTGCATGAATTACATATCTTACATTTTTTATCAAGTTCGATCCTTCTCTTTTTGATCAAGCTTGATCATTCTTCTAATTCTAATAATTTTCTGCAAGATACAAGAAAAACTAAACCAACATTAATGTTGAAAAACATATTGTTTATGAGTTACATGCGTTAGCGCAGTAGAAAGAGCGGACAGACAGGCACAGGAGTGCCCGTCTGGACGCTAGTCTTCAATAATATCATCACACGCTAATCTTCAAACTCAGAAACCTCAAAATTCAATTCAACTAAAATCCAATTCTTCATTCAACCAAAATCCATTCATTAATTCATCACATATAAGAAAAAAGACAAAAAAAAAAAAAAAAAACCTAATATAAACATCTCATCACCAAAATTTCAAAAAACAATCCATTCAAATTCCATAACAAAAAACCAACATCAACATCATCTAACACAAAAAACAATACTACCAAGCCCACTGCAGCAAACCAAGAACACCAACCCACATAAGCCAAAAACTGCAACCAGCAGCGTAACAGCAGCCTGCAGCCAACCCCAAAACACGCACAAAAGGCTTGGTATTTGGAACCCATAAAATTTCAAAATTTATAACCCTCAAATTCAAATTCAAAATTGAAATGGATTGAAGGATGGAAGAGAATTCGAATTCGAATTGATATGGAATGAAGCCGAGAAGAGAATTCGAATTCAAATTTTTAATTCCGGAAAGAATTGAATTTTGAACGAGGAAGAGGAAGGAAGGAGAGAAAGAGGGAGGAAGGAGGAAGAAGAACCCTAATTCTGGGTTCCTGAGAAGAAGAAAAAAAAAAACCCTTTTATACGTGCCATGTGAGTTTTGATGAGGAACAACAACCTAAAATCATCGTATTGTTCTATTAATGGGAAAAGAAATTTTGTTTTAATATTTATTCTGAAATTGGATTTTAGAGGTGTATGTGTTTATGTGTTTTTGAAGATTTGAGATGGAGATGGTGAAGATTAAGAAAGAAAAAGGGGGAAGGTTGATGTTTGTTGTTGATGAATTTTTAGATTGAAGGATTGTTGTTGTTGATGATTTCTGAATTTCTGGATTTATTGTTGTTGTTGGTGAATTTATGGATTGAAGGATTTGTTGTTGTTATTATGAAGATGAAGAAGAATAAAAAATTACATGGTGATGGTGCACTATTAGATACAATGAACCTGCAATCAAGTGGTTAAAATCACATCATACATATTATACATTAAAAAATTAACGGTGAAGACTAATTAAGCCTTAAAAAATATAGTCCCTTTTAGAGTGATGTTAAGAACATATTCTTCGATTCTTGGAGATGTTAGAATGATGGTGACATATTTAAGTGATTGAAATACCATATTGACATTTAAAGATGTTAAAAGTTAGACCGGTGATAACACCATGTTTAAAGGTGTAATTAAAACTAAAACTACATTTAAAAGGATGATAGAACGTCAACACCGAAATTGTTAAATACATAAAAGAAGCTGCGACGTATTAAACATTTGGATTGGAATATAGCCTAAAAGTTCTGATTTCTAACAAACTATTTACACAAGAAACACACAATAGATGTGGACGTCATGCAATAACCTTTAGGAATCTACAAACGTTTAAACAAAGAAAATAGCAGCAAAAATAGAACCAAGGAATACTTTCACATAAAAGGGTCCTCCTAATTAATGCTCTTAATTAACTTTTGCAATCTAACAACAAAGTGCATCAAACAGAAACAACGTTTGGCCAGTGCGCATGCCTCTACGCATGAGCCGATCGTCCACCTTTGATGAGTCGGAAACCGGTGCGAAAGAAAAAAAAAATTCAAAAAGAGAACAACTAGTTGCAACAAAGATTTTCAAACATTAATGGAATCAATTTCTTCTTGAATACTTTCATCTTCCGGTAACACACCTTCAGCCTCAGCAGAACCTTCTAAAACATTCTTAGAGCTTTCACCTTCAACCATCGAACCTTCTAGAAGGTTCTTGGAGTTTTCTTCCGCTCTCTCGCCTTCTTAAACCTTTGAGATTTCACCTTCAGCCACAGGTTCTTCTTGAAGGTTCTTAGAGTTTGCTTCTTCCTCTTTGTTACCTTCAGCCTCAATGTTCTTAGAGTTTACTTCGTCTTTCTCTTTCTCTTGCTCAACTCTAGCCGCAGAATAACCTTGTTCAACGTTCTTAGGGTTTACTTCTTCTTTCTCAACTTCAGCTTTTTGAATGTTCTTAGAATCTACTTCTTCTTCCGCTTTCTCTCCTTCCGCCGCAGAACCTTCTTTACCTTTCCCTTTCACTTCAGCTTTCTTCTGCATCTTCTTCCTGGTATACACGAGAAACTCGATACCTGAACTCGATGAACGAGTTACTCTTCCTGGCGTCGTCACTGCCGTTTCTTCAGGTTTGCGTTTTCTTGATGGTGATGTCATTTCTCCAAAAAACTGAATAAACAAATAAATGTTAGAGACACCTAACAATAATAAAGAAAGAATAAGAACTCAAACAGCATGAATAAAAACGAGAAGCATGATTCAAATAAATAAAATAAAATAAAAAACACACACGAGTGGATATTATTATTCTATAAGGAACGGGGCAGAATCAAAACATGAAGTAATAGTGACTGAAAAGAAGAAAAAGTAGAATATGTACCCTCTCTTTCTTCTTCCTTTCAACTTCTCTAAATTTTCTATTTTTCTTTCTCTATGTTGTTTTGAGTCTCAATACAAGTTATTTATAGATACAGATTTTGTCAGTGACTTGTAAAGGAAGAAAGAATAGAATAAAAAATTGATTAGTTTCGGTTTTATTTTGATTCTCTCTTAATTTAGATTTTAGGGTTTCGAACTCTCTTTATCTTTTTTTTTTTTTCCTTTGCCTCTCCCCATCTTTGTATATAGTAGATTTTTAATTTCAAATAAATCTATTTTTAGATAAGAAATTCTTTTTAATTTTTTTTTGGTTATATTAAAATATTTTTTACTGTTGTGATTCTCTTTTGGAAACCGTCTTTCTTTAAATAATTTATTTTTTAAGGATTTTTTTAAATTATTCTAGTTGTTTTATTTTTTATTTATTTTTTGTAATTTTTGTATTCATTAAATATGTCTAACATTTTTTTAGTTATGTGTTAACTTTTCGTTCATATTCTATATAGATAGTATACCAACTACTAGAGTCTTTCCAGTCTTATCTTAGTTCATGTCTCCGACAATATCCAATTCTTTTAAGTGTGATGTTGTGAACACATACACTGGTCATGATTCTTCTTTAGAATTTTGATAGCATGACTAATAAGAGAAACTCCGATGAAATCCAAGTCTTCAATAGTTTCACTTTTTATATCAAAGAGAATGCTACTATATATTATGAAAAGAGACATTGGATACTAAGACAAAATCTGGTACAAAAATTGGATACTAAGACATAGGTTAGGTTTGATGTAAGGAAACCACTAAAGATTGAGAAGAGGATTAGGGCGAACGGGGGAGAATGATGCACTGTCCAATTCAAATACGAAAAGTTGGGTATCTTCTGCTTTGTTTGTGGTGTTATTGGGCACACAGAGAACAATGTGAGGTGCGTTTCGCGATAACAATAGATGATGGTCCAATGCTCTGAAAGTTGAACAACGATGGTCAGGGTTGAAAGGAGATTCGAGGTGGCTAAGGAGTGATGGGCCTAGTAGGGATGGTGTGGATGGGAACATAAGTCACACTCATTAGGAGGAGCCTATGCAACAACAGGGCTATGGTGTGGCACCTACGTGCCCAACCTCATCTAACCAGATTTAACCGCAGTAATCCAACGACAACGGGTTACAATTCCTCAATCAAAGACGCTTACAGCCAGTCATGCAACCGTTTCGATGCAACATTCAATGCCAATGCTTGAATTTAAGGCAAATAATGCACAAAGTCAACAAGTCAAGATAACAGGTCCTAAGCCAGTACTGATTCATAATTCTATTACCAATAATGTGCCAGTCGTAGTAGATAGATTAAAGCATGTGAATGAGGAGGTTGGTATTGTGAATATTGATGCGATGGATGTTCAGTTAGAGAAAAAAAATAAGGCGTGAGGAGAAGCAGCCTAAACCTATATCTAATAATCATGACGACCAACATTTTTTATCGACACGTCTTGGCAGCCATGACTTTCGGGACCAATGATTATATTAAGTTGGAACTGTCGGGGATTGGACGGCTCGAGAGAAGTTCCTAATCTTCGAACCCTGACCCGGGGGCAGAAACCAGATATTTTATTTCTCTCTGAGACATTTTCGTCTAGCCGTACTATAACGTCCCGGATTTTGGTCCAAGACATTACACCTAAATCATTTTCTTTTTCGTAAAAACACTACTATTTATTTATTTATTTCATCATTAATAAATTCTTAGAAAAACCTATATAAAATTCCTAAACTAATATCCTTCAAAATTACTTCTAAAATTACAATTCAATAAAAACCCAATTTCATCCCCGTACACGTTCATCACACATCAAACTTCATACATCATTTTTGGTACCTACAACATTATATTAATGCAAGGGTCAATTTCCTTATCCAAATTGGTTCATACTCAAAGCACAAGATAAACAATGTCATAAAATAGATAGTATCAAAACTTCTCAATTAAAAAGAATTAAGAAAAATACATTTAAGTCATGTAAAGTTCACATGCATTTCATTTGCATTATAATGTTTTAATCAATTCTAAAATCACAAATATACAACTGACTCAATGCAATTATGCATAAGATGCATGCTCTTATAACTATATGATCCGGATATAACCCGCCACACAGGCACCACACAGATGCATATGTTAATGCATGATCATAAAAATGAAGATTAAATTCCGCCACTTAGGTACAACAATGCAATATGATGATGTTATCCCGCCACTAAGGCACCACAAAGAAATATATTATTAACCCGTCATTAAGGCAAATGCATAGTCAAATAAAATACCCGCCACTCAGGCAAACACAGTCAGAGATTAACACATCATTTTGCAGGGACTTTTTTGAAAATAGTCCCTCCAGGGACTATTTTCAAAAGTAAAATATTTTGCAGGGACCTTTTTAAAATTCAAAAGATTTTGCAGAGACTATTTTTTTAATAAATGGGTTCCGTTATCATGTGCCACGTGTGCAAATCATCACAAAAGTGGGGTCAGAGACCAAAACCAAAACGAAGCATATTTGCAGGAACCAAAAACAAAACAAAAATATTACAGGGACTAAAAGCAAAATGAGGCATATTTGCAGAGATCAAAACCATATTTTAGCTTTGTCGTTATTCACGTAAAATGTTATGACATGTTTTATTTGTTATGATTTGATTATATTTTTTTTTTTTTAGGGAGTGATTTGATTATATTTTTACGTGTGTTGATATGTTTGTTGTGTGTTGGTAACATGTCTCTTGAAAATAGGTATAATGTTAATACATTTAAGATTTTATAAGCTAAACACATATTTTACACATTGTATAATTCAAAATATATCAATATAGTATTGCTAAATATTAGTCTCATGGAAGTTCGCACATTTAGATAATTATATTACTCATGTGACAAGCTTTGATTCAGATTTTATTTGCCAAACTAACAAAACACATGATTATGGACTGATTTAATGAATAAAACTATTGGTCTTTTGTGATGTAAGAGCTTTGAAATTCTATAATCCAAAATTTCCAAAACACGTTTTGGATTATAGATCCAAACATGGATAATATAAGAAATTCTCGCGAGAAAATGGATATGAGTTCGATTCATAGACCCAAACTTGCTGAAAACTCCTAAGCCTAAGGAGAAAGAGATATAATTTGCTTATGGTCAAAGTCATGTTTTCTTCATAACTTAGCATTCTCTTAAATTTTAATTAGCATGATGCAAGGGCCACTGTCCATTTGGGAAAAGATTTGTAGCGTAGTGATTATTAAGTTGCTTGTAATAGGAAGAGAAAAAAAAATCGATGTTTACTTTTACAATTTCTTGTTTTCATTTTCATTAAAAACATAAAATGACACCGGAAATATGTGTAGGCTCACTGTTTAAATTTTTTTCTAGATCAATTAGTGCTTTTTCGCTATTGTTTGATTTCTTTTATATATTTTTAAGATAAGTTTTTTGTTTTTTTAGGAAACAATAAATAGATTCTTAAATACGTTTAACTATAATTTGTTAAATAAGTTTAGTTTTTAAAAAAAAATTCTGAAATATTATTTAAATTTATAATTTGTTAATAGGGACTTGTCCTACTAACACATTTAACATTCTTTTACTTAAAAACCGATGTTTATGTAGTATAACTATCTCTATAGATTACACATCTTAATTATAATTTTAAATTGTGTGTAGGTATACAAATAATACTATACTTATACCGATGTTTATGTAGTATAACTATCTCTATAGACTATACATCTTAATTATAATTTTAAATTGTGTTTAGGTATACAAATACTTATGCGACTGTATCCATTAATTTAGAATACTTAAAGCAAACCCAAGGTGCGTCATTTTCAGTCAATTGCTGATAAAGTCAAAAATAAACTTGCTACATGGAAAGCTTCTCTCTTGTCCATTGCTGGAAGGATTCAAATGGTAAAATCTGTAATTCATAGCATGTTACTACATACAATGTCAGTCTACTCCTGGCCTATTTCCCTTATCAAGGATTTAAAGAGGTGGATCAGAAACTTCATTTGGAGTGGAGATATCAACAAGAGGAAAATGGTTACTGTTTCTTGGAAGAAGGTCTGCAACAATTATGAAGAAGGTGGCTTAGGTATTAAATCTCTTATCACTCTCAATAATGCAACAAATTTGAAGCTTTGCCTTGAGCTCTTTAACTTTGAGGAACACTGGGCAGTCTTGTTAAAAAATAGGGTGTTTAGAGGATCTTCTTGTATTTCTCATCACATATCATCTTCTATCTGGAATGGTATAAAAGCTGAATATAATACCATCATTAATAACTCTTTTTGGTTGATTGGCAATGGTAAGAATGTGAATTTCTGGACTGATCAATGGTGTGGGGAACCTTTAGCTTATGTGTATCAGATTAGTGAGCTTTTGGTCAGCCAACTCCCAATCAAAGTTTGTGATTATATTCAAGACTTTCAGTGGAGCATTGATGATAATATGCACAATTTTTTTCCAAACCTGAGGAATCTCACTTCACAAATTACCCTGCCTGTTTCTGACACTGCAGACATCCTTATGTGGAGTCATACACCTAATGGACAAGTCAAGTGTGGAGCAGAGATGTCCCTCCAGCCAAGTCTCTTATGGTGTGGAGGTTGATGATGGACAAACTTCCAACTGATGATAAGATGTCTCATAGAGGCTTCAACATGCCTTCAATGTGCTCCTTGTGTTCTAGAAATGAAGAAACCTCTTTTCACTTATTCTTTGAATGCATATACTCTTGCAACCTTTGGTGCTGGCTATCTAGAATGCTGCAGATCCCACTCCATTTTAACTCAATTGAAGACATCTGGGTGACATGTAAGAGGTACTCTAATCATCAAAGCAAGCTTGTTGCGAATTCTGCAATTATATATATCATAAACTCCATCTGGTTTGCTAGAAACCAATTGAGATTTAGCAACAAGAAAATACACTGGAAAAGTTCTATTTCTTCGGTCTTGGCACTGGTCTCTCTAGCAGGGAACAATTCAAGGACCACCTCTCTTTCTATGTCAGACTTTTCCCTTCTCAAAAAGTTCAATATCAATCTGCATCCCCCCAGGGCCCCCAAAATTATTGAAGTAATTTGGCACCCACCTACCATTCCTTGGATTAAATGCAACACTGATGGTTGCTTCACTTCCACCTCCTCCTCATGTGGAGGTATCTTCAGAAACCATAATTCTGACTTGATCATGTGTTTTGTTGAGAAGCTTGTGGTGGACAACGCCTTCCAAGCTGAGCTTACTGGTGCAATGAGGGCTATTGAGACTGCTCATCAAAATGGTTGGCGTAACCTTTGGTTAGAACTGGATTCTGGCATGGTGGTGCATGCTCTGACTTCAAAAACGCAAGTGCCTTGCAAGTTACGAAACAGATGGATGAACTGCAAAACATTACTTCAATCTATGAATTACTATATTTCTCATGTCTTTAGAGAAGGAAACCAATGTGCGGATGGCTTAGCTAACATAGGTCTGTCTGTTAACCAATTTACAATATTTCAAGCAGCTCATACTTTAGATTTGTTCCTTTTTGAGGGGGTTTTAGCCCCCCCCCCCTCCTCTTTGTTCCCTTTTGTTTCGTTTTATTTATTGGGTGGTAGCAGCTCTTTTTGCTCCACTTTTCTGCTAAAAAAAAAAAAAGAATACTTAAAATATCAATTTATTTTATTTCTGTGTATCCATTAAACTATCCACTTCGTGTTCGTACTGGATTTTATCCGTGGATATTATGCATATAAATTTTTTGTCATCCTTAATTACCGTTACTATTACTATTATTGCTTCCCTACATTTTTTCGATTATTACTATTATATTCATTTGATCTTTTTTTTATTTATATAGTTTTTATTCTTTTATCAACTAATTGCTAACATTTGTCATTCAAAAAATCCTTTATTTTAAGGACAACCCTTGAGTTCATTTCCTTACATGTGTTTCCATATGGTTTTTCACATAAAACTCATTTTTGTGGTTATAAAAAGTTTGAGAAAATTATAAATTTGAGAAATCATATGAAGTTGTGGGTATTATATGTGAAGACTCACACAAAAAGCATTTATGGAAATTCACATAAGTTTTATCCTTGTTTTAATTCTAGGAAAAAACATAGGTGTTTACTCATGTGCTTTTTTAATGTTTTGTAATTAAACTACTCATGATTTTCAGAAATCCACAATATTCTCAAAGTTTATTATAGTCACAAAAAGTGTATTTTTAGGTGAGAATCATATGAAAACCCAAGGAAACTCACATAAGTCTTGTCCTTAATTCTAACTATTTATTTGGATCTCAGTTTTCTTCTTCATTAAATTTCATTTCATATTATATTTAATTTAGCATAGCTTTTTTAAATTTACTAGATAATTCATTGATTTTTTAAATGATAAACTGATAGAAAAAAATTTATATACTTATTTGAGTTATTTATTTTAATCAATTTTATATATTTATAAGGAAATAGTTTTGTTTTTGTCATCTGAACAAAAGGTAATAATTTTGTTTGCCTAGCTCATTATTTTCATTCTATACTTACTCTTGATAATTTTTTCAACTTAGATTGCTAGGATTTATTTATCTAATATTTTCTGTTGATATTATAATATATTTAATAAATTACATGTTATATCACCACATGATCAATTACAGGTTATAATATTATGAATTTTTTTTTCTTTTATTACTTATGAGTTGTATCGATTTTCAATAAATAATGCATATAACATAAAAACTAATATTGTTGATAATTTTTTCAACTTTTTTCACCAATAATAAGAGTGTCGTCCGCAAACTGAAGATGCGTGACAAGAACAACACTCCCGTTTCCAACACCGAAACCGTGGTACATATCAGCCCCCACCATTGCATTCATCAAAATACTAAATCCTTCAGCTGCCAATAAAAATAAGAAAGGTGATAGGGGATCCCCTTGCCGAAGACCACGCTTAATCTGAAATTCCTCCGTTGGACTCCCATTTACAAGGATCGATGCCATTGCTGTCCCAACACACTCATTTATCCATTTCCGCCAAAGAGTTGGAAAATTCATATTTACCATTACCGCCTCTAGATAACTCAAGTCAACCGAGTCATATGCCTTCTCGAAATCAACTTTAAACATAAGCAGCTCTTTATTAGTTTTTCTAGCCTCATCAACAACCTCATTGGCTATTAGGATCCCATCTAAGATTTGTTTCCCTTTGACAAAAGCCGACTGAGAATCGGAAACCACACTTCCAATAACAGAACGAAGACGGTTTGCTAAGACTTTAGCTACCACCTTATACATGCATCCCACCAAAGATATCGGACGGAAATCATTAAGACATTGAGGACTCTGCACCTTAGGAATTAAGGAAATAAACGTTGAGTTAATTCCTTTAGCCAGTTTACCGTTGCGATGAAATTCCGTCATAAAAGTCATAAAATCGTCTTTTAAAATGTCCCAAATTTTTTTGATGAAGTCAAAGATTATACCATCTGGTCCCGGACTCTTAAAACCATCACAATCCCACACTGCACACTTAACTTCTCCCAACGAAATTATAAAAAAGTTTAATAAAATTGTGAATTTGAGAAATAATAGGTAGTTATGAGTATTTTATATGAAGAACCACACAAGAAGCATTTAAAAAAAAATTCACATAAGTTTTATCCTTATATTATTACTAGGAAAAAACTTAGATGCAATTCCTTATGTGAATTTTTTATGGTTTCTAACTAAACTACTCATGATTTTCATAAATTCACAATTTTCTCAAAGTTTATTATAGTCACAAAAAGTGTATTTTTAGGCAAGAATCATACGAAAAACACATAAGGAAATTCACATAAGTTGTGTCATTGATTCTAACTATTTATTTGTTTCTTAGTTTTCTCCTTCATTAAATTTCATTTTATATTATATTTATTTTAGCATAGCATTTGTCAAAGTTAATAGATAAATCATTCATTGTTTAAATAAGAAATTGATAGAGAAAATTTTATATAATTATTTGATTAATTTGTTTTAGTCAAATTGATATATTCATAAGGAAATAATTTTGTTTTTATCTTCTAAACAAAAGGAAATAATTTTCTTTGCCTAGCTCATTATTTTCATTCTAAACACATACTCTTGGTAATTTTTCAACTTAGATTGCTAGGATTTATTTATCTTATGTTTTATGCTGATATTAAAAGTCTATTTAATATGTTGCGGGTTATATCACCATAATTATAGGCTATAATATTAGAAATCTTTTTTCTTTTATTACTTCTTTTTTGTATGGATTTTCAATAAATATTATGCATATCAGTGTTATGTTTAAATTTACTAGATGAACTTATTATTTTCACAGAAACTCAACAAAAAATCCACAGAACCTGATGCTCCGGCAAAGAAAATAATATCTGATATCTGGATGCGGCTTGGACTTGGAGTACATTGGAAAATGAAATCTGTAACCGCCTTCACCTTTCTGGACTACTATTACCCTTACTTCAAAAACATTGGTATTTTTAAACGTCGTTGGATTTATGAGATCCTAGTTCAAGCACAAGGAGGTAATTATAAACTTACAAACACTACTGCTTTCATCTTTATAAATTCCAAATGATAATATTAATTGGAGTTTGTTTTTCAACTTATTCAGCAGACCACACTTTTGTTAACTACAAGAATTCTATATCCTTCAAAGGATAACGAAGTCGCAAATGCCTTAACAAATTCTGAGTTTAACTCCACAGTATGTTGTGTAAAATATTTAAATGTATAACATGTTATTTATTTATCTTAGTATCTCTACATTTCTCCAAAAGAACTTAAGAGCACCGTTGAATAGTTATACAAATTATGCCCAAACTTTTTAGCATAAGAGGGGAGGGAAGTGTAATTCAAGCATCTTTGAGAGGATCGAAGTGTAATTTACTCTAATATTTATTATATGTTACATATTATATCAAACTTATTATTTTATTGTGCCTTACTGAAAAAAATTACAATTCTCCCAAAAAAAATTACAATTGTAATTTGGACAAAAATCCGATTCAAAATAGATTTCATTGAATTGGACCAAATTGGTTTTTTATTTTATTTTATATAAGGCATCCAATACAAATCGTGTGTAGTTTTCTTTTTTAATCAAATAATTCTTTTGCCTCAAAATAAATCAAAACTACAACACGAACACTCCTAACACCAAGGAAGGAAAACAATTTTACACTATTTTTTTAAGAAGAAAAAATGAAATATATTTAACACCAGAGCTCCACACACGCACAAAGAAAAAGTAGTTTGACTCAGTTATCCAATAAGTATCAGTCACCTTGCCAACTAAGACTTATATTATAACATTCTTTAAAATAGCTTTCAAATACTCAATATTTAATGTTTGTCCCCTTTTGTCATATATATACACTTAATAAAACTAAATATATTTTGTCTATAAGTCTTAACTCAACCATTAAAAATGCCAAAAATGTCTACGGACCCCTCAACTGGTAAAGATAATTTGGTTCAATAGGTTTAATTTTTTCTACATTTTTCTGAAATATTATTTAATTTATAATTTGTTAGTAGGGACATGTACTACTAAAACATTAAAAAAATTAATTAAAAAATCGATGTTTATGTAATATAAATATCTCTAAAAATTATACATCTTAATTATAATTTTAAATTGTGTGTAGTGATACCATCACTTATGCGGATTGATCCATTAATTTAGAATACTTAAAATATCAATATATTTTATTTATGTATCCATTAAATTATCCCCTTCGTGTTCATGGTGGATATTATGGGTATAAATATTTTGTCATCCCTAATTATTGTTACTTTTACTATTATTGTTTTACTTCATTTGTCTATTATTATTATTATTATTATTATTATTATTATTATTATTATAATATTTATTTGATTTTTTTTTTTTTATAATCTTTGAACAACTAATTGCTAACATTTGTCCCTTTTTGTGGTTATAAAAAAGTTTAAGAAAATTGTGAATTTGAGAAATAATAGGTAGTTATAAGTATTTTATATGAAGAACCACACGAGAAGCATTTAAAAAAATTCACATAAGTTTTATCCTTATATTATTACTAGGAAAAAAAACTTAGATGCAATTCCTTATGTGAATTTTTTATGGTTTCTAACTAAACTACTCAATTTTCATAAATTCACAATTTTCTCAAAGTTTATTATAGTCACAAAAAGTGTATTTTTAGGCAAGAATCATACGAAAAACAGATAAGAAAATTCACATAAGTTGTGTCCTTGATTCTAACTATTTATTTGTTTCTTAGTTTTCTCCTTCATTAAATTTCATTTTATATTATATTTATTTTAGCATAGCATTTGTCAAAGTTAATAGATAAATCATTCATTGTTTAAATAAGAAATTGATAGAGAAAATTTTATATAATTATTTGATTAATTTGTTTTAGTCAAATTGATATATTCATAAGGAAATAATTTTGTTTTTATCTTCTAAACAAAAGGAAATAATTTTCTTTGCCTAGCTCATTATTTTCATTCTAAACACATACTCTTGGTAATTTTTCAACTTAGATTGCTAGGATTTATTTATCTTATGTTTTATGCTGATATTAAAAGTCTATTTAATATGTTGCGGGTTATATCACCATAATTATAGGCTATAATATTAGAAATCTTTTTTCTTTTATTACTTCTTTTTTGTATGGATTTTCAATAAATATTATGCATATCAGTGTTATGTTTAAATTCACTAGATGAACTTATTATTTTCACAGAAACACAACAAAAAATCCACAGAACCTGATCCTCCGGCAAAGAAAATAATATATGATATCTGGATGCGACTTGGACTTGGAGTACACTGGCAAATGAAATCTGTAACCGCCTTCACCTTTTTGGACTACTATTACCCTTACTTCAAAAACATTGGTATTTTTAAACGTCGTTGGATTTATGAGATCCTAGTTCAAGCACAAGGATGTAATTATAAACTTACAAACACTACTGCTTTCATCTTTATAAATTCCAAATGATAATATTAATTGGAGTTTGTTTTTCAATTTATTCAGCAGACCACACTTTTGTTAACTACTGCCCTTCTCTGATGGCATTCTATGCATTTATCGCTGCTTCAAGAACTCTATATCCTTCAAAGGATAACGAAGTCGCAAATGCCTTAACAAATTCAGAGTTTAACTCCACAGTATGTTGTGTAAAATATTTAAATGTATAGCATGTTATTTATTTATCTTAGTATCTCTACATTTCTCCAAAAGAATTTAAGAGCACCGTTGAATAGTTATACAAATTATATCCAAACTTTTTAAATGTTATTTCAGGAGCTGGTGCAGGAATGTGGAAATTTTCTGGTTGAGCTTTGCTCTGAAAAGAAAATTAATTTTGAACCTCCTCCTGAATCAAAAATTCACTTGACTTCAAGTAGAATTGGTAGATTTGTCAAAAAAGCAAAGAGTAAAGTTGGTAAATCAAGCAAGCTTGAGATAGTGGGAGAGGAGGTTGAAGAGCTCTATGATTAGGATGAGAAAGATGTCGCAAAAGGAAAAGGTGTGAGTGAGGCAGAAGCAGGGAGAGTGGCCAAGGGCAAGGGAGAAGCGGTGGCTATAATTGAAAGCAAGGTTGAGACAGTGGTAGAGGAGGTTGAAGAGCTCTCTAATTCGGATGAAAAAGATGTCGCAAAAGAGATGATTGAGGCAGAAGCAAGGTGAGTGGCCAAGGGCAAGGGAGAAGCGGTGGATATAACTGAAAGCAAGGTTGAGACAGTGGCTGAGGAGGTTGAAGAGCTATCTGATTCGGATGAAAAAGATGTCGCAAAAGAGACGACTGAGGCAGAAGCAGGGAGAGTGGCCAAGGGCAAGGGATAAGCGGTGGATATAACTGAAATCAAGGTTGAGACAGTGGCAGAGGAGGTTGAAGAGCTCTCTGATTCGGATGGGAAAGATGTCGCAAAAGAGATGGCTAAGGCAGAAGCACGGAGACTGGCCAAGGGCAAGGGAGAAACGGTGGATATTGTAACACCCCGTTTTTCCAACTTAAAAATTTCATAACATTTATCAGAGTATTCAACACATAAATGGAATGCTACACTTCTTAAAATCATAAAAGAGATAAATAATAATTTATCCTTCAACATAATTATTCAAAACTTCGCAGCGGATTTAATTCATCAATATAAATAGTCTTGGCACGTAGGCCTCATCAAAACATCTCATAAAATTCAATTAACGACTTAATCATAAGAATTCATAATAAAATACGTAAGGAATAGAAAATAGCCACAAAAGATCCCATCCCGTTATGTATCAGAGCACCTAAAAGACTCAGTGAGGGATAGCCACTCACGACAGCAAACAACAGCAACCTACTCTCGATCACCTGCAAGTTACTCATACGAAGAGGAACATTTCCAAGCAGAAGGGGTGAGATTTCACAAACAATAATATTAAGCATATAATTCATCAATTACATTTAACAACTTAAACTTCATCAATTTATAATAATAATTCTTCGTATAGTACTTCATTAAATCATCAATCAACTTCTAGTCAACATTAATATCATATTCATCCCATCATATACATTCATCATATAACAACATAATCATCACATCATAAACATCATCATATAACAACATAAATATCACATCATAAACATCATTGTATAACAACATAATTCATCATATCATAAACATCTTCTTATAATAATATAGACAACACAACATAATCATCACCTCATAATAACATAGACAACACAACATAATCATCACCTCATAATCATATAAACAACAACATATTCATCATCATATAATAATGTAAACAACAACATAATCATCATCTTATAATAATATAAACAACAACATATCATCATCTCATAATAATATAAACAGCAACATATATTCAACAATAATGTTCTTACTTCTTTAACTTTAGTAACACTTACTAATTCAACCAACAACGACGACAACAACAAGATTCAACAACAACGACAACAACTCACTCAACAACAACGACAACAACTCTCTCAAAAACAACGACAACTACAATATGCATGTGGCACCATTTTCAACGTGTTGAATGACTTAAGCATTCCAGGGGATAAGCCCCCAACAATTTGAATAATAAACATTCCAGGGCATGAGCCCTCAACAGTTTGAATGACAAGGCATTCCAAGGCATAAGCCCTTGATGAGTCATTTATATGCTATTTTAATATGCTTTTTAGTTTAGTTTTATTTAGATTTTATATAATTTTATATTAGTATTATTTCCTTTTTAGGATAGTTTACTTTAAATTGCAATTTATTATATTTCAGGGAAGAATATTGGATGGATTGAGTCTTGGAGCAAAAGAAAGGGATTTGGAGCAAATTGGACACGAAAATACGAAGATTGGGAAACAAAATATATCTCCCACAAGTCAGAAGCCTGGCACGGCCCGTGCTAGCCTTGGCACGGCCGTGCCACCCTCCAGAAGACCTTTTGCTGCTTTTGCTTGGACTCCAAGCTATTCTATTTTGGCGCACAATCTACTGAGGAATATTCTTGGAATATACTTGCTTAGATTTTAAGTCAATTGTGTACTATAAATAGAGTAGCTAGCCATCACAAATATTCATCTTTACTTGGAATACAATAAGTGACAATTGCTTTTCTAAATAAAGTTCTTTTCCTTTCCTTTATTTTCCTGTCTTTTACTTTCATGCTTTCTCTCTTCTCCCCCATGTCTACGATGAACATGAGTGAGTAGACTTCTTCTTGTCTTGGGATTGTTGGATAAGTCTAAATGACATAATCCTAATCAAACCAAGCCCTAAGCCTTAATCTTATGTAACCCTAATTTCTTATCTGAATTCACCGTCTTAACATGGATCAACCATTATCAAACTGTGGAAACGAAAGTGGAGGGTTTGATAATTGTTCGTCCATTATTCCAAATATCAATTCATAAAACGAAAGTGGAGCTTTGATATTCGAACAAGTGAATTCAGACAAGGATTGCAAAGTCAGCGAAATAGGCTTTGCAATCTTTGAGACATATAGTTTCGATCTTCAAGGGAACTAATAACAATCAAGTCAGCGAAATAGGCTTGGTTGTTAGAGGAACCAAAATCCAATAGTAATCAAGTCAGCGAAATAGGCTTGGTTGCTAGAGGAACTTAAGAGAAACTGTCTTGAGAAATTAGGTCTAACATAACATTATAAGCTTATGGTTTTGGTTTGAGAAGGACTTGTTATTTAGATGAAACCAACGATCCCAAGGCTCTTTTATTATATTGCTTTTTAACCGTTTAAAAACCCCCAACTTACAATTCTCTTCTCTCTTCTAATCATCTCTAAAGGTTAATTAAATTGAACTACTCCCTGTCGGAACGATACTCTTTCATACTACTTCGGTAAGACCGTGCACTTGCGGTTTTATCTCATCAGCCCTCAACGGTTTTATGAGTATGCAATGGACTCAACTTTGTGTATATCAACATACAACTCAGCAACATCACCGACAACGACAACACGACTGTGCGTAAATAATTATGACTTACCCACAACTTGGTCAACTTAATGATATTAATAATCAACAACAGCAGGGACAGCAACATAAGCAACTTGCAACATAGAAATATTAATAATAACAACTTGAATGATATAAACAACGATACTCTATATCACATGTTTCCCTCACAATAAAAATATCTTAAACTAACTAACAATTGTAACACCCCGTTTTCCCAATATAAAAATTTCTAAACATTTATCAGAGTAGACAGCATAAATGGGATATCACATATAAACATAATCCAAAATCAGTTAAATAACAGTTTAACTTTCTACAAATTACTTAAACAATGCAGCGGAAATTATTTCATAATCCATAAATCGCTTTGGCACGTAGGCCCCATCAAAATATTTCAACAGTTAATCAACATTATAAAAATAACATAAATGTTCACGTAAGAGAATGAAGCATGCATAACAAACACCCCATCCCGTTACGTATCAGAGCGACCTAGACGACTCAGTGAGGCAAGGCCACTCACGACAGCAAACTGCACACTTAAACACGATCACCTGCAAGTTACTCGTACGAAGAGCAACATTTTCAAGCAGAAGGGGTGAGATTTCATAACACAATAACATTAATCAATATAATTCGAAATCATAATTAACATTATAAACAGTCTTAATCATCATTGCATCTTTGATAAACAATTATCACATAATCACAACTTCAATCATCATCAATAACATAAACATCTTTAAACTCGACAAATGCGACAATGCAACTTAGACACTTATATGCATGTGGTACCAATCGTCATCATAGTATTAATATACTTTAATCGTGTGGAGGACAAAGCTCCTATCGTGTGGAGGACAAAGCTCCGATCATGGTGAGGACATAGCTCAATGAATGCTAATGCATGGACTCTATCAACGAAACATCTTAATCAACTTATCACTTATACATCCAATAATTTGGAGTTCATCATCAACTTAATTCAGACTCATGCAACTTAGTTAAATAACAATTGCAGCATAATCAAATCACGTCAAGCTTAATAACAATTCATTCTCAACAATTTCTTGATCATTCAACAATAATTCAAGTAAATACAATCAATCCATAATTCACTTTATAATCACTTAACATTTCATAAAAGCTTCACAGTTCTCAGTCAATATCTTTTATAGGTCTCATTAGTACCTAAAGTTCCTTTCCTAACCAATCCAAGCAACTCAGGTCTCACAATCCTCAAATGCACTCAGTTTTGGAAGTGCTCGCGAGGCGAGAGCATCTGCTCGCCATGGTGAGTACAAGCCAGATTCTCAACTAAGGTTGTTCCAGGTTCAATCTCGTTCTAATTCATTCTCTAATCAATAGTAGACACCTAAAGGTACTCAAAGGCATCTAAGGTTCAACTCAAAAGTCAAAAACTTAGAAAACGACATGCTCTCTGGTCAAGCTTGCTATGGCGAGTAGGGTTGCTCGCCACAGCGAGCTACAACAAGTAACTGGCGAGGCGAAGGGTTAAGGCTCGCGTGGCGAGCGATGCACATTCATCACTCGCGAGGCGAGGATCATTGCTCGCTATGGCGAGCGATGAACTTTGGCTCAGGCATAATGCAGTTTCCACAAAAATTTCATCAACCAACATGGTTCTAAGCCTAATTTCAATTCCAAAATTCATCCTAAACATATTCTAAGGTTATAGGACGGTTTCTACATCAATCTAATCAAGTTTTACCGTTTGATCATAAATTTTAGGGATTTGACCTAATTTCAAATTTTCTAAATCAATCCTAACTTTGTCAATTAGTCATCAGAATTATAACAATCAATATTACTGAATTATTAGTCTCACCCTTACCTTAGTTTGAAGAAATCGTAGCTCTCCTAGGTGATTCTCTCTTCTCTTGGCTTTTTCTCCCTTTTCTCCAAAAACAGTCGTACGTGCAATTATTTTCCTAAAACTAGGTCTATCTCTTTTATACCTCTTCCTAATATCTTATCTTATCTCACTTTCTCCCCCCAAAACTCTCTAAAATCTCAAAACAGCCCTCAACTAAATATTTTTATTTTCTTATCAAATCTTATTTTATTTAACAATAAAATAAGTCTCATAATCTTATCAAATCATCAAAACACATCAAATCATCTAAATCATCTTAAATCAACAAAACTCACACATATATTATATAAATATAATATAATTGCCTAAACTCGATCAAATAAATAATTAAACGAAAGTGGGCGTTACAACTCTCCCTCACGTCAAGCAAACAACTCTGGATAAGACTCCGGGGGGGGGGGGGGGGGGTTGAATTGTGTTTGCTTTTTCTTCTTTTTCTCCTATCTGAAAACACTTGTTCAGAAGCAGATAGAGATCTACTTCAGAAGCAATGTTCAGAACTAATTCGCAGCGGATAAAAACAGAGAGAGAGAGAAGGAAGAAAGACACAAAGCAATTTATACAGGTTCCTTCCACAAACCGGAAATCAATCCTGTCCCCTTTGTACTTCCAAGGAGAGTTCACTAAAAGTAATATCTGATTACAATTGCTCAATACTAAACTTAGTATGAGACTTCAAAATGCTCAAGCACAACTGCAAGAGACTTTCTATGCTCCTGAACACAATCAAGAGACTTCTATTGCTCAAGCACAATTGCAAGAGACTTCTCAATTCAAACAGAATTACAAAGAATATGTTTGAGTTTGAACACTTGATATACAATCAGTGATGTTCACAATACAGATCAGATATATACTCTAAAGACTCTAGAATTTCTAAGATATGAACTTTGTTAAGAAATTCTAAGTGAACTTTGGATGCAGAACAATTTCAACAGAGGTTTGGCTTAGCTGATTCGTGTTATTGTTCTTGTGAAACTCTGTGTCTTCAGTCCCTTATATAGAGGTCTGAGAGAGACGTTGAATTGCCAGCACATCCAAAATAGAGTCGTTTGAAGCTTAGATAAATCACCATTGGTCCTTTGCCTGATATGGTTATTGTCCTATGAAGGATCAATTTCAAATGCGTTCCCAATGTGTATAAACATTGTTTGCAGGCAGAGCTGTTATTCTTGTCTTGTAGCAGAGACAAAAACAGAGTAGTGCAGATAGTGGTTGTACACTTCGTACAATCACACTATGTCAACGCTCCTTGAGGAATAAGCATCAAATGCTTTTCAAAATAGCCGTTGTTAACTTTCCAAGTCTTCTGCAATTTTCTGGCGAGCTTGAATCCTTGAAACAGCTTTTGAAGCTTTAGATTGATCTTCTGATGATCTGCAGCTTCTGGTGAATTTGCTTCTGATGAATTTGCTTCTGATGACGACATCACTTCAGAAGCACTTTGTCTTCAGGAGCACTTCAAACTTCAGACGCAGTTTTCTTCAGACGCTTTAAGCTTCCCTTTTTGTTGATGTATATGCTCTTTATTTGTTCTTCCAAGACCAAACAGATGTAAAATTTTTGTCTTTAGTCCTGTACACTTAAACAAATATTAGCGTGTCCAATTGAAAATCTTAAATACTTTGTTATCATCAAAACTCTTAAGGATTATTATTGTTAAACACATTTTGTTCCAACACTCTCATCATAAACACAACACAGCACAGCACAGCAACAACAACAACCCACAACAATAACAACAATAACACAACAACACAGCTAGGATTACACAGATCCAGTGAAGATTTCAAGCTCAAAAAACTCATTATTTCTCTTCCCCTTCATCACCAAATTCGATTTTGAGAAATTTGAGAAAGGAAAATTTGATTTCTCTCCCTCAGATTCGATTTCTTGTTTCTAAATCCAGCAGCAATCCAACAACAATTAATCTTCTCCGAAAATCTCAACCTCACCGCCCCCTCTCATCTCTCCACCTCCGGTGATTCTGTTTCCAACTCCTCTAATTCTGTTTTCCGGTGGTTCTGTTTCCAATTTCACCGACGAAGCTCATCGTACCTTTATAGAGTACTGATTTCTGGTGGTTCTGTTTTCAATTGCACCCTGCTGGATCAAAGAAAACCATTAAGTGCATCTAATGATTTTGGAGTACAACTCACAGAAGCAATTTCCACAGCAAAATGGTTTTGGAGTCCAACTCACAGAAACCATTTCCACTGCAAAATGGTTTTGGCATAATGGGCTGGGACTTATGCAGGGTGCATAAGGATTCCTTATGCATGATAACCGCACACTGTGCCTCATGCTTTGATGATGACTTTATGCGAGCGGTGGCATACCGAGACCAACATTTTTCACTTTCCTGTGAGGGAGATGACGGTTACTTTGGATGATGTCAGATGTCTGTTGCATATTCCCATTGAAGGGATCATGTTGAGCCATCCAAAGAAGGTGTCTCAGGCTGATGGATTGGAGCTGATGGTGAGACACTTAGGTGTGACACAGGCTGAGGCTGTGAAAAATTGCAAGGGCAAGTTCGGTGCTTACATTAGTTATAAGTCAACGAGGAAGTATTATGAGGACTACCTCGATGCTGCTACCAGATTGTTGGATGCACAGACGCCATAGGATGTACAGGAGAGGGGAAGGGTTAGGACTGCTTGTGTGAAGTGCTACCTCATGTACTTGGTTGGATGCTTGATTTATCTAACGACCATGGAGGGTTACGCGGGGATGCGTAATTATTCTTGGGTAGGGATGACATTGACATACCTATACCATATTGTCCATCTGAGGTCTCTTGCGTAATTATTCTTGGGGAGGGATGACATTGAAATACCTATACCATATTGTCCATCTGAGGTCTCTTTGCCTAATGGCAAAGCTCTTGGTGGAAGCATTACACTGCTCATAATAAATTGTCACTTTTGAACCATAATATTTTTTTGTTTTTTTCCCTGCGTAATAACTTATAAATGTGATTTGTTTTGTTTGTGTAGGGATGGTTTTTGGCACATTATCCTCATTTTTTCAGTGTTGATGATAATCCAAAATACATCATAAATTATTCGTTTGCGGCGAAATGAGCGATACAGAGGGGTCATGGAGAGGGGTTGACATATCACTCATTGCTTGATAAAGTGGGGTTTGATGACATTACCTGGAAGCCGTACGAAGAGCATAGGGAGATCCAGGATTTTGAGGAGATTTTTTGGTATTCAGGTTAGATTATGTGCGGTGTTGACAAGGTGTATCGTCGCTTTCCTGAGAGAGTTAAACAGCAATACGGATACGCGTAGAACGTTCCTAGACATCCGACAGATGTTGTTAAGGTGCAAGTGACTCATGTTGTGAAGGCTTTCAGTGACAAATTACTATCGTTCCTAGAGCGACAATAAACTACTGTTAGAGAGCCAAGCATAGGCACCTGAAGAGCAATTTTTCTGGAGTCCACATGTATATCACTAAAGAATATTTTGTATTTATTTTCTTAGTGAAACTATCCTCCTAAATTTTGTTCCCACTACTATAGAAAAGAAATAGATCAATTTAATCACAAAGGCATGAATGATGGCATTTAGAGTCGATTTTCAAATGACAGAAAGTAATCAAGGGTGTAATGAAAAGGTGGGTGTTTTAGGATAATTACTATTATTATGAGTGGCATCAGACGAGCACTTCTGTGTCCGTCTGTCCACATTTTCTACTGCATTAACATGTTTATATATTTATTTTTCTATGTTTCTTCGTTTATACTATGCTTCATACTTGAACATTTTACTAAGCTTTAATAAGCTATAAATTAACATCAATGAATAGAACCAAACAAAGAACATCAATTAATTAAAAACATGAAGAGGAAATAGAAACCAACGTTATACCGGATTGAGAAACATGTTCAAAGTTACCTTGTTATGTTATGTGTTCTTTGTTATGTGTTGAAGTACAGATAATCTTTGATTGTCCTACCAAATTTTCCGAACGACAGATGAGTCCTCACAAAGAAAAAGCAGTTCCGTAGGCTTTCCGAGGAACCAAGTCCTCAGAACACACAGAAGCCAGGTATAGATAACGAGGGGACATATCAGTATCTTCCGTGGAACTGAGTCCTCGAAACGCTGAGGAATATGAATGTTCCAATGAGATCGTTGGCAGGAACATTGGGCACGCATTTGGAGAGCACTTTTCGAGGTTACTGTTACACACTTCCCTCAATTAGACCATCAACAAGGCTCATCCTGATGATCACATTTTTGTACCACACTAAGCAAATCTCAATATCTTTTCTTCTTTTTTTTCTGGTAGAATTATCAAATGCCAACGAATTTAGAAACAAGGAGGGAAGTTCAAATTATTTCAAACAATAAAAACTAAATCAAACAATAAAAACAGAAATCAAACAATAAAAACTAAATCAATACTAGCATATGCCATAGAAATTAAGATTTCTCTTATACTTGATAATAATTTTAACATAGGCAATTGACAACCCATATTGCATAAACAGAACCAAAACACTATGGTCATAAATCTTGAGAGCCAAAACCTAGGCCACAAAACAAATATTTATTTATTCCTTCAATCATAAGAATGTTTTTGTATAAGTTATTACCTAAGAACCTGTTTTAACACCAATTTTCTTAATTGCTCCAGTAGTTAAATCAAGGCAAACTAATTCGTTATCATCATTTCTGAAAAGTATATCACCCTTCTTCCATGCTCCGATAAGATCGATAGGATGCTTGATGTCAGATAAGGGTCCAACATCGAAGAGCTTAGTCCATGATTCCTTGACACCGAGTTCACCCAAAATTGATATTGATATGTGGAACGAAGTGGTTTTTACACAATTTGAGATCATAGCAACATGCCCCCATTTAACACCTCCAAGTGTCTATCGACCCATCCTAAATCATGCAAATCTACCGATTTATTAATAACAATTCTCTGCTCAAGTCGAAATATGGGACGGAAATAAAGAGTTGTGTAAAGACATTACATTCCGTTTGAGATTTCGTCCCGAATGAACAATGAACGCTAAAATGCTGTCCCTAGCAGATGTCCCTAGGAGATGACACTTTACAATTTTGTCACAAACTTGGGACGGAAATAAAGTGTTGTGTAAAAACATTACATTACATTAGAGATTTCATCCCGAATGTACAATGAACGATAAAATTCCTTCCCTAGGAGACGACACTTTACAATTTTGTTGCAAACTTAAAATAAAAATAAAGGGTTGTGTATAAACAAATAATCACATTTCGTTAGAGATTCTGTCTCGAATGTACAACAAACGATAAAATTTCGTTCCCAGCGAATTGGGACAACGCAAATTACGATGAATGTAAATTGTCGCAATTCAGTCCCATATTTCATCTGGGACGAAAGTTTACACCATTGTGCGACTGAATTTTCAGACCCAGATAGAGTGTTTTGTTGTACTTAAACACTTTTTTTTAGAAAAACATTAAGTTTGTGAGGATATACAACTATATATAAAAGAGATTTTTTTATTAAAAAAATTATCTATACTTATTTTCTACCACTTCTAAAAAAAACATACTTTATGGAAAACTACTCTTAAAAACTTTTCATTTGAAGCTATTTTTTTTTAATTGTGATATATGGAAACAATACTCTTTCAAATGATTTTTTTTCTTAAAAAATTTATACCGAACAACCTCAACGTTATTTGTTACGGATTAAGGGCCCGTCTGATTTAGCTTATTTTAAAGCTTATATAAAACAGTTTAAGAAAATAAATAAGTTTTTATGTATTATTTATAGGTTTTTAAGGTAGTTTATGAAAAAACTATTTATGAAGATGCAATTTTCGATAATGAGAGATTATAAATTAAAATAAAAGCTTATTTATTTGCATAAACTATTTTTCATAAGCTCAAAATAAACTCAAACCAAACATGATCTAAATTAAGAATGATATTGACATTCAATAATTTAATTTGTTTGACACTTATTTTCTCTCTTCTTTATTTTACAAGGTCTTAATTTGCCGCATCAGTTTTGCATCTGCTTTTTGCAAATACTCGAAACCCTAATCTTTGCGTTTCCACCCACACCTCACGTCACGTTCCTTCCATTTGCTTTAATTTTCACGTTATTGATCTGAAGATTGAGAAATCCATGGCTCCATCTATCCTGAAGTTTTTTCGTAAGAAAAAAAAAACTATTCAGAAGTTTGAGAAATCTATGGCTCCAACGAATGAAAAGGTCAGTATCTATGTTCCAGATGACATCACGTTCTCCATTTTGTCAAAACTACCTTTGAAATCTGTAAATCGGTTTACTTGTGTATGCAAATCGTGGACTCTTTTGTTTGAAAACTCTTATTTCATGAACATGTTTATAAAAAATATGGCTTTGAAATATCATTCGTTGACCGACGAATCTTGTCTCCTCCTAAACCATTTTGAGATATTCGATGGTGGATGGAAGTTGTATTTACTTTCTGGTGAGAGATTTGAGAATAAAGTGCCACTGAATTGGCCAAGTATTTTTGACCAAAACAACAACTATTATTATTGTCTCCGTGATATTTTAGGTTATGCTATTGATGGCACTCTTTGTATCAACCATCATTCAACTATTTTTTTGTGGAATCCTACCACGGAGGACTTAAATATTGTTCCTAAGAACAAGGCAAGATTTCATGATAAATTCAAAACTGAGTTTATTATTCATGGATTTGTTTATGATCAAATTAAAGATGACTATAACATCATTCACTGTGTTGAGTACATTGGAGATTATTTCAAAGCAGCACCGCCCGGCCCTTATTGGGACATATATAGTCTAAGGCGTAACTCTTGGAAAAAACTTCATGTTGATATGCGAAGGTGTTATCGGAGGTCTCTAGGTGTTTTGGTTTACTTGAATGGGGTGTGCCATCGGTGGGGGGGAACAAATAGTGAATCATATGTGGTATCATTTAACTTGAGCACTGAAGGCTATTACCACTTTCTTACCCTTAGATTTGCATAATTTAAGATGGATAGATAGACGCTTGGATCTGTTAAATGGACATGTTACTATGATATCAAGCTATGAAACCCGTACTTCTTACCATATATCAATATCAATTTTGGGTGAGCTCGATGTGAAGGAATCATGGACTAAGCTCTTTGATGTTGGACCCTTATCCGACACTGAGTATCCTATTGGAGTATGTAAGAAGGGCAATATATTCTTCTTAAATGATGACTATGAATTATCTTGCCTTGATTTAACTACCGGGATAATCGAAAAAACTGGTGTTAACGAAGTTACTCAGGCAGTAATTTATGATAAAAGCTTTTTTCCGATAGGTGGAATCAATAATTAGTTGCTTTTTGGTTTAAGTTTCAAGTTTTGGCTCTCAAGGTTTATGAGCATAGTTATTTGTTATTAGGATTTAACATTTTATTATCAAGTTAAATGTTTTGGTTCTCTTTATGCAATTCAAATCTTAATTTCTATGGCATATGCTAGTAATGTTTTAGTTTTTATTGTTCTGATTTCTATTTCGTTTGCATGAGTGATATATTATCTATATATATTGAATGTTCATCACTATTTTATGCTCAAGACGTACAGCCTCAATAAAAGACTTTGCCCTAACCACAAACAAGCACAAGGCTGCCACAGCACAACTGAAAGCCTACAACTATACCAAGAACACGCCTACGTCTCTGGAACGAAAAAATCCAACTCTTCCCCTTAAATCGGTCACAATTAACACTTTCTGATCGGATATGGTAAACAAACAGGCAAATTTTTCACAGAGCGGGACATCCCCAATTCACCTATCTCACGACGTCCATTTCCCACCTTTCTTCTAACCTCACAAGTGAACCAATTTATGTCCACTGAATACTCTAGGCCTGAAATAACCTTCCACCACATAGGCATGCAGTAGTAAAACTAGAGTTTGTCTAACATGTGCAGTATCACACAAGTTAAAACAATTAAAAATAACAACTTTTTCTTAGAAAACAACGATTAATATCTAGTTTCTTAAATTGTCCGAAAATCGATTACTTGTTGGGAGGTTTAAATTCCAAAAGTTCATTGTCTAGAAACCTTGTATTCCAAAAGTTGAAATTTCAAATGAAAAATATTTTTGAAGATTCACCGTGAAGAATAAGTATTTTATAGTTTGTTTTGAACTCTTCAAGGTCTCTCTAGTAAGAATTAAAGTACTTGAGAACGATGTTTCGCAGAAAAGTTTAGAGAAAAATGTTATTTATTTAGTATCATCGAAACGTCTGAAAATATTTTGAAAAAGTGCATCGTGAAAATCGTTACAATATAAATAAATTTTCTGTGAGCTAATTTATATCTTTATAATCTTTGAAGACTTTATGAATTTAATTAGAAATATTTGGTTTGAAAAAGTTTGCTATTATGCCTGTAAAATAAGTTGAGGATAAGTTCTTTTTTACTCTCTGTCAACTAAGTTATCTGAAAATCTTTCTATTAATTCGGTTCCAAGATATTTTGCAAACAAAAAATATTTATGAAATTGTTTCATTGAAAATGATAATTTTCGTAGTTCAAAATGTTGCCCTAAAATTATGTTTAAGAACTACGTCAGTTGAAAATGTCTCGAGGACCAAATACCTTTAGAAGTATTATTTGACCAAGTTCTAGAAAAATAACATCTAAATTTTTGAAAGTTTACAAAGTTAGGCTCGATCTCTTCATGTTGTCGAATTTCACCTAGAAAATCAGAGAATCGGTTTTTACCTGAGCAATGTGATATCAATTTGTTGATTGCTACTTTCATGTAATTTGGATAAATATTTGACTTGCCAATTGAATTGAAATGATGATAAAAATTTGCTTTCATATGATTTGGAATAAATATATGACGGCATGGTGATTATTAAAATGTTAGTACATAGGATTATACTTAAATATAAGCATGTTGGTTGTAAATGCATATACCATGTGATAGGGAGGTCGATTGTATTCTCATGCATTATCACAGTTACATGTGTTAGAATAAGAATGGTTCATACAATTATAATACTAACATATGTTTAAGTGTGCAAGTTCTACCTATCATAAAGAAGAAACGTATGAAGAGCATCAGAAGGAGATTGAGAAGCTTAGAAGACTATGGTGGAAGATCTACTGGAAGGTCAACCGGTGTCAACGTCCTTAGTAGAAGGAAGTCTCATAGGAGTTGGGGAGTGATCTCCACAGACTCTGCGGAATATGACTAGACTACGTAGATTTGAGGGACCTAGAATCCACGTAAGCTTGTCTTATTCTGTGAGTTTTGTCAATCAGTGCATCTGATAGAGCAATTCTTTTGTCTTCTTCCGTCTACGTGTACGACAGGACAAAGGACATCAGGAACGAGAAAAGCAACGGATAATTCCTCTTTGAGCAAAGGAAAATCAAAGTGCTTTCCAACGGAATTATCCATGTAATCCAAAGGGCCAACATTTGTGATTGAAGCTTCTAAACAACACTATTAGCGCTGACCTTATTCCCCAACGTCTCTCAAATCAACTACCTATAAAAGGAGCCGAAGACCTAAAGATGAAGCACCAAGACTATTCTATTCAACTGTGTCAATTTTAATAACGCAAAAACACTTAAGATTAATTTCAAGTCAAATAGTAAATGCAAGATAAAAGGTTAAAAGTTAAAATTGCAGAAACTTAAAGGAAAGATAAATTACATTCACTGCAAGAAAATTAACATTTTGCGCTACTCACTCTGCGACCCCTATCTCTAAACTGTCGCAAAATAGACATTTGTGACAGTTATTGTGACTGGTAGGCCCAACCATCACAGGTTTTTTGTTTTTTTTTATTATGAATGAGATTTAGTTATTTATAGTTTATATATTTTTTCATTTTAAGTATTTATTAATATCTTTATTTAAATTGTCAACAAAAATTACCCCATTCAATTTTTAATAAATAAATTGAACATTTGCGACGATTGTTGTCAAGGATCGCAACCATTCAATTTAAAAAAAATAAACTAAACATTTGCGACTGTTTTCAAGGGTCGCAAGTCCATTTAAGTTTGATTATTGAGTTGGTTCGATTCTTTGTCAACCTTATTTTTTAGTTGTTGGTTAAACTTTAGACAATTTTCAACAAAACCAATCCTGTTTGTTAACAGAACGGCTCCTTGGATTATATCACAAATGGCCATTTCCCTTTATACTTAAAAAAGATTAATTTCATCGTGAATTTGCTCAATTCTGATAATTTTAAATACATTCGTTGTACAATAAGAATAGACATGTAAAAGTGATTAGTTTGGAACAATAAATACGAGAAATCGAATAGGAAGAAGTCACTAAAATAACTTGTAAAATATCATTCTTATATTCACACATGAATATACCATTCTCACTAGATATGCCCCTATATATATATAACTTATTTGGTATCTTAATTTAAGAAATGGTCATATGATCCACCCACATAAATAAAGTACTTGCTGCCGAAGAACCCACTTGAGCACATGATCTGTTCGTGAAGAGACATTGATATGTTGCAGATTTAATTATACAGAGAAATATCAACACATTTTGCATATAAAATTTGACATAGCAAAAGAAATGAATGAAAATAATGTGGAAGCTTAGAGAATTGAGAAGGACATTCAATATATATAGTGTAGAGATCACTCATGCAATCGAAATAGAAATCAGAACAATGAAAACTAAAACAATACTAGCATATGCCATAGAAATTAAGATTTAACATAGGCAATTGATAGTAAAATGTTAAATTCTAATCACTATGGTCATAAATCTTGAGAGCCAAAACCTAGGCCACAAAACAAATATTTATTTATTCCTTCAATCATAAGAATGTTTTTGTATAAGTTATTACCTGAGAACCTGTTTTAACACCAGTTTTCTCAATTGCTCCAGTAGTTAAATCAAGGCAAAATAATTCATTATCATCATTTCTGAAAAGTATATCACCCTTCTTCCATGCTCCGATAAGATCGATAGGATGCTTGATGTCAGATAAGGGTCCAACATCGAAGAGCTTAGTCCATGATTCCTTGACACCGAGCTCACCCAAAATTGATATTGATATGTGGAACGAAGTGGTCTTTACACAATTTGAGATCATAGCGACATGCCCATTTAACACCTCCAAGTGTCTATTGACCCATCCTAAATCATGCAAATCTACAGGTATGAGAGTGGTAACAGGAATTTCATTGCTCAAGTTAAATGATACCACATATGATTCGCTATTTGTTTCCCCCTACCAATGGCACACTCCATTCAAGTAAACCCAAACACCTACCGACCTCCAATAACAATTTTGCATATCAACATAAAGTTTTTTCCAAGAGTTACTTTTTAGACTATATATGTCCCAATATGGCACAAAAGGTTCCACTTGCAAATAATCTCCCATATACTCAACACGCTGAATGATCTTATAGTCATCTCTAATTTCATCATAACCAAATCCATGAATAATAAAGCGGTTTTTGAATCTAGCATTGTTCTGAGGAACAATATTAAGTTCCTCGGTAGCAGGATTCCATAATACAATAGTTCTATAATGGTCGATACACAGAGTGCCATTAACTGCAAAACCCAAAATATCACGATAACCATAGTAGTAGTTTTGGTTAAAACAACATGGCCAATTCAACTGCACTTTATCCTCGAACCTTTCACCAGAAAGCACATACAACTTCCGTTGACCAGTGTTCTCATGCTGGTTTACAAGGAGAGAAGCTTCATGGTTCAATGAATGATATTTGGAAAACATAGTTTTGTAAAACATGTTCATGAAATAAGAGTTTTCAAACAAAAGAGTCCACGATTTGCATACACAAGTAAATCGATTTACAGATTTCAAAGGTAGTTTTGACAAAATGAGAACGTGATGTCATCTGGAACATAGATACTAACCTTTTCATTCGTTGGAGCCATAGATTTCTCAAACTTCTGAACAGTTTTTTTTATCTTACGAAAAAACTTTAGAATAGTTGGAGCCATAGATTTCTAAATCTTCTGTTAAATAACGTGAAAATTAAAGCAAATGGAAGGAACGTGACGTGAAGAGTGGGTGGAAACGCAGAGATTAGGGTTTCGAGTATGAGAGAACTTTGCAAAAAGCAGATGCAAAACTGATGCGGCAAATTAAGACCTTGTAAAATAAAGAAAGAGAAAATAAGTGTCAAACAAATTAAATTATTGAATGTCAATATCATCCTTATTTTAATCCCTAACAAACGACCTTGAGGTTGTTCGGTATAAATTTTTTAAGAAACAAAATCATTTGAAAGAGTATTGTATCCATATATCACAATTAAAAAAAAAAAAAAAAAGCTTCTAATGAAAAGTTGTTAAGAGTTGTTTTCCACAAAGTTTTTTTTTTTTTTTTTAGAGGTGGTAAAAAACAAGTATATATAAATTTTTTTATAAAAGATCTCTTTTATATAGTTGTATATCCCCACAAACTTAATGTTTTTCTCAAAAATAGCATTTCACTACAACAAAATACTCTATCTGGGTTGGAAAATTTAGTCGCACAATGGTGTAAACTTCCGTCGCAGATGAAATATGGGACAAAATTGCGACAATTTACTTTCTTCGTAATTTGCGTTGTCACAAAATTTAATCACTTAAAATTTCGTCCCTCTCCCAACTTATTCACTATCACGTCACTTATTACAGGGGTATTTTTGTAATTTCACGTTTGTAATTACAGTGACGTGGCAGTAAATAACTGGGATGATGAACCAATTTTTAAGTGATTAAATTTTGGCAGGGCAAAATGTCAGGATTAAGGAATACAAGGACTATTTTTTAAATGACCCTTATTTGTAGAGACTAAACACATATAAAAGTCTTTTTATTTTAAGTTTGCGACAAAATTGTAAAGTGCCGTCTCCTAGGGACATAATTTTATCGTTCATTGTACATTCGGGATGAAATCTCTAACGTAATGTAATGTTTTTACACAACTCTTTATTTTCGTCCCAAATTTGTGACAAAATTGTAAAGTGTCATCTCCTAGGAACGAGATTTTAGCGTTCATTGTTCATTCGGGACGAAATCTCAAACGAAATGTAATGTCTTTACACAACTCTTTATTTCCATCCCAAGTTTGCGCAAAATTGTAAAGTGTTGTCCCAATATTGGAACAAATTTTTTAAATTCGTCCCAACTATATCAAACTGCTATTTGTAATATTTTGTCAAAAAATTAATATCTTTATATCAGAGGTTTGTATCCAAGTCTTCATACTATGATTCCTTCAGAGGCTTGTATCCTTCAAAATCTAGTTCAGAACTTCAGCTTCTCTTCAAATTTCAAATGCTCTTGAATATGATCTTTCAATACCAAATTTTGATTTAATACATTGAATTTTAGTTTATGGTCCTGCACACTTGAACATATATTAATATATTTAATTGTTCTTTTAATACATTGTTTTTTTTTTTTTTGAAGAAGCTAAAATGGATTATATTACTGAAAGCCTGGAGATTTCAGCACAAGGAGTGCCAAAACCCCAGCTGAAAGAGTCAAATACAAGAAATAACAAAGAATTGGAGCCAAAACAAGCTCAAAAAAAATAAGAATGTTGCCCTGTTACAAAAATATTTCCAAATAAGGTAAAGGATTCAACCACCATGAATGGTAGGAGAAAACAAAACTAGGACGATTTACCTTCAGCCACCGATAAGATTGAAGCTTGACTTTATCTAGCAATTGATTAAAAGAAGCTTCTTTTTGGTGAAAGATCCGAGCATTCCTTTCAAGCCAAATCACCCACACACATGATAGCCAAATAGGTTAAGAGCTGAGTGTTTGTTGTTTGAAAAACCGCTAAAGGTGCCAAATTGATATAAATGGTCTGACACGTTTTCAGGGAACACTATGTTATAACCAAGCCAGTGCGAAATACCATACCAAAGCTTTCCAAAAAAATCACAAGAGATGAATAAGTGTTTTGCATCTTCTATCGTACCGCATCCACCCATGCAAAACTGAACATTCAAAGACATTGTACAAAAACTCATTTTAGTCAACACAGTTGAGACCAAAATTTTGCACCAACAATTTAAAATTTTTAGTTTTTGGTTGGAAGAGGGGAAAAAGTTGGGAATGAAAAGTGAGGTTAAAGTGTGTTGACTTTAAACATTTAAATAGCTACAAAAATTCATTTCATTTTAAAAAAATACGATATTTTATTACAAAAATAAAAAGATTATTTTATTTTAATTGCAAATGGCGGGCTTTCCCTCCAAGTTCGGTTAAGTCGTTACTTTTAAATAACAGAGAGAGAAACACTGAACTCAAAGACATTTTCCCTCTCTTTCTCTTATAACTTTCTTCTAAGTTTCTTGCTAAAGAATCAAGCTACACTTAACAGAAAACTAAAGCTTCTTTCTAATGGAGTCCGAGGTAGAATTTCATGAAGATCTCAATGAGAAAGTGAAGGAAACAATAAGGGGGTATTCCAAGAGTGAAACAGATTTCATGGCTTGTAATGATTTTTTCAGAAGCGAACCGAACATCAGTTTCCGCCGCAAAGCAGTTTCAACAATAGCTGTGGTATGTGATGATTGAAAAGAAAGCTTAGATTCACAATTCTTATTGTTTTATATACAGATAAAATTCTTGTCGTAATCGTTGTTAGATTCTTGTTTTTTCAGATTTGCTTTTTGTTTCTTGAGAAATTTCTTTGTTCTTTTGCTAGTTAGTTTTTTTTTATGATTTCTTTGTATCTTTATGAATTCACTGTCTTTAACATGAATTCCATAATTAATTTAAACTCTCCAATTTCCTTTTTCGGATTTGTGGAAATTCACTTTTCATATATTTATTGTGCTACACACCAGCTCTGGAGGAGATATTGTGCTAAAGCTTTTGTTCCTAATCTTGATACATATGTTCCATATTTGGCGATGAACTATTTTGACCGATACGTGTCTAGAAACCAGAAGGCCGTCGAGGTAATAGTAATATATATTTTGCAATTTTTTAAGTCTTATTTTTCCTGAAATATTATTGTGTTAAAAATATCAAAATCTGTTGTTTCTGCAAGGGTATTGAAGGTGGTGGGGGTGCAGAAAAATTGGAATTAATTTCAGTTTCTTGTCTCTACATAGCAGGGAACATAAGAAATATCCATATCTCGGTATGCTAAGCTCTTCGTATAATATCAATTTATAACATTGTTGTTAATAAACTCACAAAAATGAAGTTCTACTTTTGCAGACCCATATAGTTATCACAAAACCAGATATGGTAATGAAAATAGTAAATGATATTCAGAGTGTGCTTAATATTGGAGAAGGATGGCAACTAAATTCGATAACTGCATTCAGCTTTTTGGATTACTATTACTCATATTTCAAACCAATTGGTGTTTTTAAATATCGTTGGCTTAACGAAATAATAGTGCAAGCTCAAGGAGGTGAGCAAAACAAACATAACATTGAATTTTAATTCTGTTTTCTCAAAGAGAGCAAAATATATATTCATTGGAATTTGGTTTTCAATTTATTCTGCAGAACATGGATTTGCTGACTATAGGCCATCTATAATCGCTTTTGCTGCTTTCATGGCTGCTTGTAAACGTGCATACCCCTCAAAGCAAGATGAAATTGAACATGCCTTACGGCTTTCGGAAATTGGCCCTAGAGTATGTTCACTAAACTATTTAGTGCATCATAGTGTGTTATTTCTATGATTATCTCACAATTTCTCAAAAAGTAAAATATTAAGAGCAACATTGCAAGTATCACTTATGTCATAGGTTTTTTAAATGATCTTTCAGGCGCAAGTGGAGGAATGTGCAAATATGCTGGTCATTCTCTGTGATGAAAAGCATATTAAGATTGAGCCCTCGGAAACAAAAGATGTAACAGAAAAGGCGGTTAAGGCTAGAATCCCATCAGCATTGGGAAAGGGCAAGGCAGTGATGGAAGAGGGTCCACTTCCGTGCGATAAAAAACACAATACGATTGAGGCCTCCGAAACAGAAGATGTTAAGGCTAGGATACCATCAACATCGGAAAAGACAAATGCAGAAAGGGAAGACGGTTCACTTCTGGGCGTTGATTTCCATCAAAAGTTTTTAGAGCTTGTTGCGCCAAAACCGGCAACGATGAATTTTGGGCTTAAGTGGATTTCACGTGAAAGAAAACTTGTGCAGCCAGCAAGTATTGGCTGCAGTAGCTGCATCATCCTTTAGTTATGGTACTGAAAATCATATAGACTAGGATTTTATCTGGCTGTACTATTCATTTTGCTGTGGTCTAGGATATTTGAATTTGGTTTGTGTCCAATTCAAAATGTGGTCAAGTAGTTTGTTCTAGTAGTTTTGTGGTCTGTTATTAGTTATTACTGTTGAAAATGAATTTTAATACTTTTTCTAATTGAATTCTCACAAATAAAGGAAATGTTTTAAGCTCTTTTTAGGTGTTATATATCTCATTGTGTACTGGTTTACCATAAAATTAATATAATGAGAAAATTATTTTTAGAAAATGTACTTGGGTAAAACAAATTAACCATGTGAAAAGTGTATGAAAGAAATCTATGCAAACTTTTAATTTTTATATTTTTACAAATATTTATATAACTAAATATATGTACTGATATTGAAAGAGTTTGTTTGGTCGCTATCTTAGAATTATGTCATTTGACTTTACATACTTTTTTTTGAATGTAATGGAAATAAGAGAAATCTAATAGGAAGAAGTCACCAAAATAACTAGTTTGTGTTAAAGGAAGCCTTTTCTTGAAGGAGACACTCTTTCAGGAGAATATTTTTCTCCATATCTAAATCAAACAACTATATTGTTCTTTTTCCTCAAAAAAAAAAAAAACTATATTGTTCTTTTTTATATATCCATTACGCGTTTTTGTCTTCCAATCCAATCCGATTATATACATTTGCCACCTTACAATCTAAACATCACGATGGGGGAAAAGCAGCATAAATCACAGCTCTTTTTTGCTGCATTTTCTGCAGAAAGCAGTATAAAATCGCATAAAATGTCTGCTGCACTAAAAATTCACATAGTGCACTCATTCTCAATCATCTCCTGAACCTCATTTATTACCAAATATGCTTTATTCCCACCAATGACTTCAGCTTGTTTCTTGCTGTCTTTCCATAGCTGCAAAGGAAACATTTAAACCATCGGCATAAGAAGAATACAACAAGTTTATCAAATAAAACGCTACGTTGCTTACTTGTATAGTTGGCATTTTCTGCAATGATGATTGAGATTTCCACAACATGCAATACATGGAAGAAGAAATATTATAAGAAATATATCTCAATAGCTCATTTAGTTGAAGTGAATACAACAATCAGAATGGTAGGACAGTTGAGAAAAATTGTTTCACATAATATGTAGTAGACACATCAAGCAGTGTGTCAAGCCAGCTACCATTCGTGCTTAATAAAACCAGGAAATGATTCAGATCTTTTCAATATGATTCCCTGCCCCTCCAGCAAAACAACCCAGTAAACAAATAAAAAACCACTTACTTTAGAATGAAAACGTATTCTGAATGTGAGGTGAATAGGCAACCATATATAGGCATAAGCCTCTCTATCACTTCCAATGATTAAGGAAGGAAATATCTAAGAAAGGAAACATAAATCACTACAATCAAGGCACAATATCTCAACAAAACCAACCACCAATTTCAACTAGATAGGATTGACAATATAACATACTGTTCAAATGATACCAATATGCTCGGTCAAGCACCAATTTTATAGAATGGCTCTTACCAATTTCAGCTAGATAGGATTGACAATATAACATATTGTTCAAATGATACCAATATGCTCGGTCAAGCACCAATTTTATAGAATGGCTCTTTATTGAGTTATGCTCGACTAGATCAATTCTTTTTAGTTCTGCGGCCGCTAACGGTTTTCTCCAATCATACACAATTTAAAAGACACCAGACAATTTTCAAAAGGCACAACAACTTTATAAGATCCTGAAAAACCTTCATAAACATGGATTGTGAAAACACAACAATTTATAGATGCCGCGTATAATACGAGATCTTTCCTTAATGTTTCTATACAAGTTTCTATATTATTTCTTTCATTTCAAATTCAGTAATTCCCTTTATATACTCTCTTTCCGAAGGGGCCCAGGACGTAATTGATTGGGTGGTTAAGAATTAAAATAAAGGCTTAACTGAAATAATAGAAGAGGGTAGAAATGATTCATGTAGAAAGTTATTATTATTAGGGATCCAAGCAGTAGTTTAGTTATAAAAAGAAAATTCTTTTATTGAAGATACCACTAGATGGAGAATTTTCTCCTTTTAATGTCTGTCATTCAATCAACTATCATGGAACAGTTCTCTTTCTCTTGGAATTAGATCACTTTCCATTCTCAAGTCAATACGCCACACACATAATTTAGATCATTAAATTTTTTAAGAAAAAGCCATGTGATCCACCCACATAAATACAGTACTTATTGCTGAAGAACACACATAAGCACATCTGTTTGTGAGAGACATTGATATGTTACATTAGTTTAATAACAGACAAATATCAACACATTTTGCACATAAAATTGAGATAGCAAAACAAAGGAATGAAAATAATGTGCAAACTTGATCAACTTACAGTTACACCAGCACGAGCAACAAGTTTGTGTGAAACTGCATTAACATCCACACTGTAGAATTGCAAGCTACAGAAATTAACAAATATATCCTTGATTGAGTTGACAAATTCTGAACTAAAATATGATGACAGCAAAAAAAAAAATTGCATATGTAAAGTGTCTTCACTTGTGGAAGTATTAGAGTAAAATTCTGGATTCATTAGCATGCTTGTAGCTCAGAATCATTACCATATTTGGCGCAAGTCAAAATAAAAATCAACTATGATTAGTAGCTGTTCATTAGCTCTGTAATCAAAATTTTCTGAGCTACTTTCCTTAATACACTCAAGTATAGATGGACTGTGCATACACGAGACACAATTTCTCCTAGTTTTCTCTTTTTTGATAACTAGAGCATTAACATCCACAATGATCAGGGTCTATTGTCTCTGTCTGCGTATCCTACAGTTACTTGCTGCTTGTGAGTATCGCTGCTGCATTTTACGATACTTATGCCCAGGTTTGTGGAAGCCTATAAAACTTTCTGTTCAAGCAAGTGCTTTTTCCCCAACTTAATAATGTAGACGGTGTCATTCAGCATTGCTGAGCTGATTTTGATGGTTTAGGTTTTAATACGTGTTGTTCAGGTCTAGCAGGTGACTGTTAAGGTCGTTCCATGATTTGGGATGTGTAGTTCTCATGTCTTCAATGAAATTTCTTCGATGCTCATGTTGCTTTGTTGTTCTTGTTTGTGGTTTAAGGTTTCTGTACACGACTTCAAAGGAGTTGAAGCATATGCAATGTTGTCCGATGATGTCAACCGCAACTTGAAGTGGTTGTGGTGACATGCTTATTGGACTGGTGATCTCTATTATGCTGTCAAAAGAGTTTGGGATTGGTACTGTGTGCCCTAGTTAAGATTGGCTTTTAGTATTAAAGTGGTATGAGATCCAGAGCTGGAAAGACAAGCATTGAGGTTGACTGGATCACTAAAGCGGATGGTTGAAAAATGAAAACTGTGTCATGTGCTTGGTATTTAAGCTAGGAGAAGTTGCAAGAAGATTTAGAGGGCCTCACTTGGAAAAAAAGTCAAATACATATGGGAATTGTATTCAGAGGGCTGAGTTTCCTAAGCTTCATGAATTAGAGGAGGCTAAATATTTTTAAATCTTGGTATTATTTGTGTTGGGAAATATCACATGTTTGATAAATACTAGTAACAAGCGAAAGAATCACAAACACAGCAATACAATTTAACATGATTAATACCAAAATGCCAACACCCTTGGAAAAGGGATCGAATTTCCCTATGAACAACAATGTATTAAAATCCTCTCCCTCACTAACTTGTCAAAAGATAAAGGTGAAAACCCTTTTCCCATTGCTTTACAAATTTTAACGGATACATTTGAAAACCATCCTCTGCAACAGTACTCACAGCTTTATATCTCCAATCTCATACCCGAAACAATGCCTAATATCAGTATTTATATGATTATATCCCACAAGAACTTGCTTGATAATCAGCCACCCTTACACACTCTTTATTTAATGACTTTCCTAGGTTCTTATTTTTTCAAAAAAAATAACCCGCATATCCATTATATTAATAATGATTAGGATTATATTTAAAACATGAACCTGCTAATAAAATAAGAATCTACAAACACTTGTCAAACATGATCCACATAGTACCACATGTTAATTAATATCAGTCAACCAGACGAGTCCTTGATTAGCTCATTTACTTAAGGGAAATGTTAACTTGTGCCCTTGCGGCATAAGTTAAGAAACCAAATGTAGAAATTTTTTCTTGGAACCTGTGCATTCAATGTCTCAGAAGTTGCAAAAGTTATACTTTCAATATAAAATTTATTTTTAATTTCCATTTTAAGTTCCTTAACTTGTGCCCTAAGGGCAAGAGTTAACATGACCCTTTACTTAATGCCTTATCTCAGTCTAAATAAATTGGATTGCATGTACACATGGCACAAATTCTTAGAATAAAGTACATTAAAGCTAGAGAAAATTTTCTCACTTACAATGGACGTTAAGGTGTTATAAAGGAAAAGTTCTGCATATGTAAATGTCTGTGACAGATGCGCTTTGAAACTATTATAGTTCCGTGTGATAATAAAAAAAACAAATGCCAACATTCTTGGATGAGGGATCAAATTCCCTACAAACAACATTGCAATAAAAAAATTTGAGCAGAAAAGTTGTAAATCCTCTCCCATTATAACTAGTCAAAAGATAAAGGTGCAACCCCTTTTCCCATTGCTATTACAACTATTGATGGATAAAGTTGAAAACCCCTCTTCAACAGTACTCACAATTTTAAATATCCAATCCCATAGCCCAAAAATGTCTAATTTAAGTATTTCTATTCCACAACAACTTTCTTGATAATGAACCATTATTGCAGTTCTATGTGATAGTTAAAAAAACAAAATGGAATCTCACCTTGGATAATAGTCTACTGCCAACTTTTCCAATTTGGGTTTTAGATATATACATTTTCTGCACCAATTAGCCATCCTGCAAACAAATAATCTCAGCTCAAATCCCATAAAAAGAGTTACTCGTTAAACAGAAAAATGAAAGAAATATAAGTTTATCATGCAATGTAACAGTTAAAATAAGATGTTTCTGCCGACCTCAAGCCCACTACACCCCTTTACAGAGGTATTGTTTGTTGAGTCTTGTGTAAGCCCTCGGGGTTTTGCACTTAATTCAAATGCGTCTCAGTGGGTCGAAGAGAATAGGTGTTTATAAACTACTCTAGCCAGATTCTCAAGCAATGTTAAATGCTTAAGGAATATTACAAAGCTCAAATTACCATAACACACAAACCAGTATTTTGATCCTAACAGGGCCTTCAGTGCATGGCATCATTAATTAATTTTTAGAAGGTTAAAATGCTTATTAGCTTCAAATTGTAATTTTGGCAATACGATTGTATATGTACATTCATTACGTCTCCTCAAAAGAATGTTACCATCAAAGACTAATTTACTAGTCTGAACTGTGCATATAAACTCATAAGTGTAAACCCCAAAAACATTGTAAATAGGCCAAATATCACCACGATCCTTTAAGTTAGATGTTTATAACAAGTTAGTCCTTTAAATTCTTTTGGTTACAAATCGATCCTTAAGTCTGAAAATATCTGCACCGTGATCCTATTTTCATCAGACTCGGCAGCTAAATAGGTGTTTACGTTTAATGTTAAGTTGGTCCGTCTAAATTCACCGCTCTCAAAACTACGCTTCATAAGTGTGTCGTTCTGTAAAATTAATCTTGAATTCAAAAAACTAAAAAAAAAAAAAAAAAAAAATGTGTGTAAACTAATCATATTTTATGTCACAAACACTTGTACATTTACCACATCAACGTTAAATAAAAAAGTCAACAACAAAAGGTGGTATACGAATTGAAGAAGGGGAAGAAGAAGAAGGAATGTAGTTACCAAACAACGAGGAGAGCGTGTTGAGACTGAGCAAGGACACGATTGAAATGGTCTTCACTGCAGATTGGTTGAAGAGACGAAACAACAACAGAATCATCATCCTGCAGCAGTTCTTCTCCTTCCTCATGTTTCAATGGAATCAACGACGAACGCGAGATTGAAATCGAGGACGAAGGGAAGGTGAAAGGGAAGCAAGGAGGAAGAGAGAGAGTAGTTGAACTTGACTCAGTTATTGAAGTTGTAGTTTTTGTGAACAAGGGTGTTTGATGAAGGTGAAGGTGGGACCCAAATCCAACATGTTGCGCCATTGTTTTCTTGCTTCCTAACGCTGGTTGTAAGAGGAGAGAAGCCAAATGTCGGAATCACACTGCCTTCTCTGTTTAAGAGGGGCGCCCGTCTTGTCTTGTGTCAACTGCGCAGCAGCAAAGCCTCTTCGCTCAGCACAGTCAAACTTTATTTTTTCGTTTTTTTACTCCCTTTAGTAGTCCCTCTATGAGGTTCAATTCAAACCAAGTTCTGGTCGCAAGGAACTCCTTCCAAGAACGTAACGTATTCGAGAAATATAGGATTTGATTTTTAGGAAGAACAACACTTGGTCAGTACACATGTCTCTACTCACTAGCCGAATTAATCATGTCGGAAATCGGTGCGAAAGCCAAAAAAATTAAATACTCCATGTCATTTAAATTTTTTATACACGTATTAAAATATGCACTAATTAAAAGGAAAGATGTTATTTTATTAAATTATCTTAATTAATTATTGATTTATTTTTTATTTAAAAAATTATATTTTGAATAAAACGACACTCATTTTAAAATGGATGGAATATTTATTTTTTTTTAAGTAACAAAAGGCATGAAAAGGCACAAGTGTGATGCGAGAGTGTTTTTTCTTTTTTCAACTATAATAGTAATAAATTACAACCATGTATGTTTACATCTCAACGACCACTAATTATCTATCTATAAATATTTTTTAAAGTAAAGATTAAGGGGCATGAACCAAACCATACAAAAAGAAACGTAACAAAACAATGAATCTATTGCCAAAAGGAAAAACAATATTAAATCTATTATAGCCATGGCTGCGTGTATAATGCAAGGTCATCAACACTTGCCGTAGGTCCCATAATTTTTTCAATTTTTTTTTCTGGTATCCTATTAGTTAGAATTCACCTTTTCTAATGAGAATAAATGATCTTGCATCAATTTTTTCTTGGGTTAAATATGTTTTTGATCACTATAAATATGTCAACTTTTCGTTTTAGTCCCTCTAAAATTTTTCTTCAACTTTTAGTCCCTATAAAATTTTCAATCACTACTTTTGGTCCCTATTTTTAATTTAATTTTTGTATTTTTTAATTGAAATTATGCAGAAATGTGTCAAATATTCTAAAAACAATTCCTAAAAAAAATTAGATTTTTTTAACAAAACACAAATTAAATATGAATTTTTAACCATAAACAATATAAAAATTCATATTAAATTCATGTTTTGTTAAAAAATTCTTAATTTTTTTTGGAGTCATTCTTATAATATTTTGAATTTTTCTGGAAAATTTTATTAAATAATATGAATTCTACATATGAGTTTACTTTAAAAGAGGGATTAGAAGTGAAGATTGAAAACTTTATAGGGACTAAAAGTTGAAGGAAAATTTTAGAGGGACTAAAACGAAAAGTTGACATATTTATAGGGACCAAAAACATATTTAACCCTTTTTTCTTTGTTATTTTAATCTACTTAAAATCTTCACAATGAAGACATCAATTTTTTAATACTTAAATAGATATCACGTGTGCACACCACTTATTTATTAACGGGACTCGTTAACTATTTCTCAATAATTTTATATCATTCATTTCAATAGTTTAATATTTATAAAAAAAAATGTTGATCCACTTGATATTAAAATGCTTAAGTGAGACCTATGTCTCGTTAGGTACTCAAAATATTTTTTCCCGAATGAGATCCCTCTTTGCCCCATTTGGTTAAAAAAAAAAAGTGATTTAAAATAGAAAATTCCTCCATTAAAGAAGTCATGTGATATTTTGCGAGGTGGACAAAATAAACTTTTAGCACGAGCAATTGAAATCTCTAGTTTTACATGTTCAAATTCAACATATAAGACAAATGGAGTTAATGAACAACAAAGAATAACGGATAACTAGAATTTGCATTGTAGCACTCAGCCACATCCAAAGATATTTAATGCCTAAAAGACTCCTGTTTTTAAACAAACCCTCCTTTTTCTTTTCTTTTTTTAAACAGGGTATCCTCCGTACGCGCAACTGCGGAGATTAATTTATCAAACTTTATGAGACCTAAATGGACGACAAACTCTCCCTAAAAGTTTTAACGCTATTTTTTTAAATGTGCAATAACTAGTTTCATAGGCTATATTAGCCTATAACCACTACTCATTTGATGGATTCTAACTAATGGACATGAAACAAATTTTGATGGTACAGATGGTTAGGCCTTACGTTCACACGCGTTGTGACTTAGATTCTACGTTCACACGCGTTGCGACTTGGATTCTGGTGAAAAAAATCTGCAATTGGTAGGTTATATGTACGTTCACACGCGTTATAAATTTTCTAATATGTGAAAAAAAAATGAACAAGAAAATAGGAAACAAATCAAGGAAATAGTATAATATGCACCTTGCAAGTGTCGTAGCAATGTCTTGCTAGCCAAGGCAAGACTGTATACCATTTCAAGAGGACAACAGTGTTTAAATTGTGTTCTTAAAACAAAAATCTCATTCAAATGCAATAAATGCATTTATCAATTCCTCATCCACAATTCTATGCATCAAAATTTCCCCTTAATAAAGCATTTGATCTCAGCATACAATCTCAGATTTGGTTCTCTGCCACAGTATATGATTAACTTCACCAAACTTCAAAACCGAGCAACACTTTGTTTTGTGATATGGTAATAAAACCGCGATAACCACAAGTAAAAGTAACAAAATGGAGAAACCACAGAGAGTGAAAAGTTGAGATCAAACTTCGGGGTGGGAAATAAAATTATCTAAAGCAGTTATATGAACTGGAATTTGGCTAACAAAATAGCAGAGAAATGTCATAATCCAAGATTTAAGCTGCAAAACTTCATGCAAACATTTCCGCAATCATCTCCGAGATGGCTGAGTATGATCCAAAACCGCATGATACAAGACCTACTATAACCACTGTAACACATAGTAGTACCTGTAGAAATATGAAAAGGAAAAAAACGATAGTCAGATCGGAGGTTATATTATCATTTATCATAATAACTATAGAACAAGAAATGGTTCAAAATATTTTGTCTTGTAACAAAAATATACGATGGTCTAGCATTTCTACATAACAGAAGTACATTCTACTTCGATAAAATAAAATAAAAGTACTTTTTGTATCGATATCAGCACAGTATGATACGATTCATAAAGCCTTTGTTTACTTAAACCCGATTACCATGTATCAACAGACTAAATCTATATTGTAATGTTACAAGATTTTTTCAGATTCAAGTCGTTTGGATTGTCAAAATCCGTTATATGAAATAACATAAAAAGTAAATTTACGACTTGGATAATTTGAGACAATCATTATACCTGAGAGCGCTTGATTCTGCCTCCCTTAATGCTTAGGAAACAAGCAGATGGTAGAATAAGGGACTGCATCCAACAAGGTTGAATTTAATTTAATCAACTAAATGATATATATGATTAGTTAATGAAAGAAACTGAATCAAACAGTTAATGAAGGAAACTTACAACAAACATTGTGAGCAAGGATCCAATTAATGACATTACCAAACCTGCAAAAACATAATCCAACAGTGCAACAATAAAATCATTTACTAAAGTATTAAAATTAAAATTGAATCTTAAACCTTATCATATTTCAGTTATCTGTTTTATTTAAATACGAAGTTTCAGAATCAGTAGACAAAATATTTAAGAGACGGTTAACTTGAAGAACGAAAGACTAACCGAAAAAGGGAACTGAAAGACCAACAAGCAGTGTAGAAACCACTAGTGCTGTTCTGATGCCGATGGAATAGAACTGAAAGTTTGGATTATTTGGTGGTATCAATTCCTCTAGTGACAATGCTACTGGAGTTAGACTCAAAGCATATGTGGTTCTAATTAAGAAACAACTTCCATTTTTCATCGTAGAGGGTACATAAATTAGAGGAAACATTCAAAATAATCTTAAGACCAATTTGTCTATTTTTTCACAAAGACCAATTTGAACTATTAACTAAATATTATACATTATATTAACAAAATCAATAAATATAGTCAATAATATAATTAGAGCCAAGAGATTGAGATGTATGAGACAGTAATTGGAAACATGATTTATATAGCCCTTATAAAGGATATTTGGTAAATGGATTAACCACCTGCAAAACAAAATACATGATAAATAAAGTTAGAAATTTCTCTAACCAAGTAGCTAGGTTTAATATGATAACATGTTGAGTATAATGTAGAACGAGCATAGTAGAATACCGTAGTCCACACAGCAATCTTGGAGGCTACTAATCCTCGAGGCATGTTAAGAGTATACTGAGACAGCGTATTTTCTCCAAACATTGTGTATCCCACAACAGCTACGGTGAAATACATAGTTGTACAAATAGCAAAACTACATGAAAAAATATTTGCACGTATTAGATTCAAAAGACAGTGTCCGATACTGGGACACCCCTAATCTGAGGAGTGTTTGTGTTTCATAGGGTTTAGTTGATATAAAATATATGGTCCTACAATTTCAAGATCAAAGTGGATATATATATAGTATTTGAATAAGTGGTTATGCTTACCAAGTCAAGAGTACTTTAGGGAATTGATTTCGATTTGCCATAGCTGTATACAGATTTGGGAATACAGCATGTCCTGCGAAGCAGTAACCATAGAGACCAACAGCAACAGGGAATGTTGAAAGCCTCAGTGTTATTGTTCCTTCTGTATGCATGGGAACATCATCTACCACTCCGACCCACAACAAGCACAGAACCACTACAACCGTTGCAATCACTCCGCAAGCTGGTACAACAGAAGAAAACGGTTCAATGATGTATGTAAGCATAAGAATTTGACACTCGATATCAATTATCTTAAGCACATTATATTAGATGAACTAACATATAGTTTCCAAAAATTAAGCATTTTTACCTGATATGTAACTTAGAATGCGAAGGTCCCGGAGCCAAACGGTTGGAAGAATAGCCAATGTGCTCAAGATTGCAAACAGAATGTGTGCATTCAATTCAAATCCACCGAAACTTAAGTGTGCATTTGGAAATAATGAAGATAGATTGTCACTTTCGAGAATTATGTATTCAATGCAACAAGCCTGCATAATAGATAAATTAATTCATATTTAAATCCATTAGTTACTACATTTTCAATTCAGAATCTATAAACTATGGGAAGTAACACTCACATATAATTCCATGTATAATATCACCTGTATCATACAAAAGAAAAATGAAAAATAAAACGGAAGGTAAGACATAAGAAATAATGGTTTTAAATTAACTTTGATGGAAAATAAGAATATGTAAAAAGGACTTACCGAAATGACAACACGTCCATAAGTACCAAAAGCAGCTTGGCCAATGTCGGGATAAGTTTCAAGTCCAGGTTGACTGTCCAAGCAATAACGCAACAGCAAGCCAGTGTAAAAGGAAAATACTGAAAATATCAGTAAGATTGAAAGTGCAGCCCAACCACCTTCTTTGAGAGCATAAGGGACTGAAAGGATTCCAACCCCACAAAGAGCATTTATGCCTGCAAAAACCAAAACATGAATAAAAACATTAATCCTACATTGTTTTGTACATTATGATGGGTCTATTACATCATATCAGTTAAGGAAGGATTACTTGTGTAGCAAGTAATCATTAGATAGTTACGCAGTTAGTTAGAGAATGATGACATGTGCAACAAGTAATCATGAGTTAGTTAAGAGTTAATAAGCTTGTGTTTGTTACACATAATAAGCTAACATAGAGACACTTTTGTGTATATATAAAACTTGTACTAGCTCAATTCATCAATGAGAAATCTATTTTCATTTATTTTTCTCTATTGATAATAGGGTCAATTCGTTCCTCTTTTATCAGGCTCATTTGGATTTCAACCGATAAGAAAGTGTGCTGAAAAAGAGTGTTATTTTTTGTACGTAGCCTTTCAAGGGCTATTATGCGGAGTGATGTGTTACAAATATAAAAACCAACATTTTACCTTCACATAACAGATGAAACTTTTAGGAGTTAAAGACTAAAGCATGAGAAATGTTCAATTTTACAGTGAAAAATTGAGAAAAATCCACCATTTGCAACATTCACATATGCACTGACTCATAATCAAACTGAAGTCCTTATGGAAATGGGAGTTCAATTCAACACAAAACAGTTTATTTAATGTAGCATATATATTTGATTGGTTATTGTGAAGATGGTAAATTGCTATGATAACTCAGATAAGTATGATAAGAAAAATGCCTTAAATCCTATAAGATTCAGGTAATATTTCAATTATAACAATCTATAAATATTTCAATTTCACTAGGCAATTCATATATAATCTAACAATTAGTGTGCTTCATTTTTATTAAATATGTAATATAAATTTACCAATAATTACCTCTTCTTTCAATGACAAATTTTTTAACTATTCACCAAGATAAAGAGGGGTTGAAATTTTTTTTATGAAACTAAATATCACATAAGGTTCCACTACTTAAGTACTTACCATTAAGCACAGCTTGTCCAAAAGTGCATTGACCAGGAAAATGAACTTCATGAGATATCTTGGAAATATCCTTCCTAATTGAAGACTTCCTAGATGGTAGGGGAGGAAGCAATATCTGAGAGCTACGGCGATGCTGCTCGTCGACCGACGGTGGTAGCAGAGGCTTTCTCTCTGGCTGTAAAGTTTCAGCAGTTGGCCTCCTTGTCAAAGTTGAACCAAGAAAAGAACTGCCTAATCTTGCCAATGACGTCGTTCCAAGAAATCCTATATTCGGCGATGGCACGCTACCATACAGATCAATGGATTGCCTGAAATTTTAATCACATCATCAGAACTAGATTTCAGGTTTGACGCATTTAACTTAAGGTGGTAAACTTTTGCAATCAAATGATAAAACAAAAACTATAAAAGCAAGAGTGATAAATTTTCTTAAACTTTTGGTAATATGACAATAAAATAGATCCTGTTTTCACTATAAACTGAAGCTAATCACAACAGTTCCATGTTAAATTGATCATATACTAAGATTATTAAGGCATGATTTTTCAGAAAGTGCATCGACAGTTTAAAACCTTAAGAAAAAACATTGATCGTGTGCTTGGTTTTACAAAAGAAACTATCAAAATTGATTTTGTATTTGTCAAACATCGTTGGTTGGCGAGGTATACTTGATTTTACCTCGAAACCTTTATTTTATTTTGTATGTATTTGGATTGGTACATAGTTTGATTAAACACCGTTTTCTACTATGATTCTGATAAAAACTACATTTTGAGCTTCAACAAAATCACAGTATTAATGAAATTTTGTACCGTAAATTCAAACATACACTCTAAATGATAAAAGGAATTAGAGTTTGCACTAGATTACAAAATATCAATCATCTTACTTCAACTCAATTTTAATCAAATCAATTTCATTTGTAATTGTGAGTGTAAAACAGTTTCGCACTGAAATCCAATAAAAATTCACTATTTTGCCACCTCACTATTCTATTCATTGAAAATCATCATCCTATCATGTTTCATGCAAGAAGCAAATAATTCACAATAAACAAAGGAACTTACCTGTAACTTTGAGGCCATGCCATGCTGTAAGAACTGGGTCTCCTCTCTCCTTCATTCTCATCAGAGTCATTGGAAAAATCTGATTCATTTCCATCATTCTCTCCTTTTCCCAACACCTTCTCTTCATCTTCATCACTTTCAATGTAAAAACCTTGATCTGAAAGAGAATTCTTCATCTTTTTCTCTTAACAAATCACACCCTGCAAAAATATCCAATGATTTTAATAATGATCTAATTCACCTTATAGAAAATTACCCTGAATCACAAATCACAAAAAAAAAAAAAAAAAAAAAAAAAAAAACAGAATTTATGAACCTTAATGTTGGTAAGACAAGACACAAATCGAAAAGAATTAAAATTAAAAACTTTGGCTTATGAAAATGCGACTCAAAAGGGTGTTGAGATCAATCATAATCAATGAGTTTCTCCGCTATTTAAATTACTTCTTTGGTTTCACTCTCTTTTTGTCTTTTTCCTTAAAAAGTGCGATTGAAAGTGAAAGAAAATAAACACAGAGATAAAGAAAAAGACCTTTGTTAAATCTTTCTCTGTCGCTCTGTTACATTCACAGCGTTTGTGAAAGTGAACATTCACACAATAAACTTGGTGTAGTGTACTTTGTTTAAAATTTAATGTATATATATATTAAATGATTATAATAATGACCAAATCTGGCGGAACATGACAACGATTGGAGTTATATTGTTAAACGAACATTACCTATTATTAGGTTGTTGGCACGTGGAAAGTCATGTGCATGGATTTATAACGGTCTCATATGAGACAAAAACAAGCATGGTTTGTTGATTTTCTTGCCATGAATTGAAGATTATGTTGTTTGATAAGGTTTTATTTTTGTTAATGATTAATAATTAATAATGACATTGGACGATTTTATACTCATCATCACACATGCACTGACACATCTAATTTGTAGTCATGATAATTTTGTTTCCTATTCATAATGGATTATGGATAAGTTCTTCTTTGGTCACGAGGTTTAATGTTGCACCTCTTGGTAAAAGCTTTCTCTTGGAGAGCTGAAATGTAACATTGATTCAAGTAATTTGCTTCTCAAAATGTTTGAGGTACTAATTAATGCTTGTGTTTACAACCATAGCTAATACAATTTATGAGCTTCTAAGCTACTTAGTATTAGAAGGAGATGGCATGGGTATTTTACATGCTCTCTAATGGACTACTATGATCGGCTCAAAGAGGATTACTCATAAGTTAGTTAGCAAATTGGTGGAAGATAATATCACCAAAAAGCTAGACTATGCTAATGAATAGGGGTATATATTCTAGTTTCATGTTGGAGTTTGTTAAAAAGAGAAGTTAACAAGACACAAAAAAAAAAAAAAAAAAAAAAAAAGTTGACAAAGTTTGTTCGCAACCTACCTAGAAAGATTTGGGTTTGGTCGATTTATTACATTATATTTATCGACCATTGATGAGAAAGATAAACACAACTAAAAGATTAGTGAAATTCACTTATTAAAATGATTTATATTAATCTAACATTTGTGTTTATCTCTCGTAGATAAATAGTAAATACTGTTTTTCTTCTTTCTATCGAGATTGACTTTCTTTTTTCAAAAAATAAGTATACATTTTGCAAATAATTACGTTAAAAGTTTAAAGTTCTCATATCCTTGACTTTGAAAAAGAATTTTGCTAAAATTGAGTAATTTATACTATGATTTTTTTTAAAGAAGCTAAACTAGCTCACTAAAATTGGTACCAGGGAGAATCGAATCAGATGCTTTGAAATGAACACACTACAAGGTTTCAGGCCAACACTATCAAGTCAACCCAAGTGGGTTGCTTTATGTGAATATTAATTAACATTCTTATTTGTATGGTTCTTTTTGTTAAAATGTTATTGTATGAATTTTTTTTACAGTTGTTTAACTATGAGTTATCTCTGGCAAAGAATCTATAGGCTACACAAGATGCATTCTCTCTCCCAAATAGATTTTCTCGATACACAAAAGTAAGAGATTGAACTCATGATCACTTGTTTAAGGGGTTTAAATCTTTTATCATTTGAACTGATCCGTAATTGTGTGATTAATATACACCTTATTATATTAATGTTACTTAATATCATAAAAAAAAATTAATCTTACTTAATACTATAAATTATAAATATTTAAATAAGTAAATACATATTATTATGTCATATTTAATATATTTGAAATAATTTTTTGAACTCCGGACGCTCTACATATTCACCTTAAATTGTAATTTTTTTTTTTGGTCTAGTAGCCTACTAGCTAGAGCTCACATATTTAAATGTGAGAAGTGGGGTGTCCGCGGTTGGAACCCGGCCTCTGCATAAATTATGCAATGTCTCAGCCAATTAAGCTAAGCTCATGGGGACAAAATGTGAAATTTCTAACCACTATACTACTTAAACAAAAATTAATAAATAAATACATATTTAAAATAATTTAATTAATATTTTTTTTAAGAAGATGCATCCAATTATTTAATTAAATTAAATTTGACCGAAATTAAATGATACTATAATAGTATAAATTACTTTACACTTTTAGGTCAAAAAGTCAGTTCATAATTAACAATTTTATACTGTATAAAATTATTTCATTGAAACGAATTAGTTTCTTTTGAAAAGAGTTGAATTCATTTCTTTATCAAAAAATAATTAAATATACTATTTAATTTATAAATTTATTTGTTTGATAACAAATAACTAAGAGTTTTTCTATTCACACCCTATATATTTATGGTTAAATCCAGTTTTTGATAATACCAAAATTGCCCTTTTATATAAAAAATTTTAAAATCTTGATTTCATTCGTTGTCACTCTAAAATTCCACTCTCTTTCACCCACCAACGATCAAACAATCATGATGTTCAATTAATCTCTATGGAAGATTAAATAGTGAATCAAAACATCTTTCATTCATACTCGATTGCATATAAATTAGTGAATTTTTTCTTCTTTTTCAATAACGCTGGTTTCAATTTTCTTCTTCTTGTTCAACTGCACTGTACGACTGTTTCAATTTTACATTGTTGAGGTTAATTTAAATTCAGTTTAAGTAGGTTCATGTAAACTTAGTTTACATAATCTACTTAAACTTAGTTTACATAACCTACTTAAACTGAGTTTAAGTATGTACACTTAAACTCAGTTTACATGACCTACTTAAACTGATATTACGTATAATCATTGAACAAAGTTGAACTTTTAGATGTACACTTAAACTGAGTTTAAGTATGTACACTTAAACTTAGTTTACATGACTTATTGAAACTAAGTTTACATGTATATACTTAAACTGAGATTACGTAGAATCCTTGAACAAGGTTGAACTTTTAAATGTACACTTAAACTCGGTTTACATGACCTACTTAAACTGAGTTTAAGTATGTACATTTAAACTCGGTTTACATGACCTATTGAAACTAAGTTTACATGACCTACTTAAACTGAAGAGGAATTTTAGGGTGTAATCAAGAAAAAAGGAAGATGCTTTTTGAAAATAAAATTTTATGGAAGGGTAATTTTATCATTTTAGGATGCAACCAGGATTAAACAAGATGTAATTAGAAAAATTGATTACATTCATTTAGGTGTGTGTGTTTCTCTAAAAATAAATTCGATAATTTAAATTATATATTTTTTACTATATATGAATTATATTCTCGTTGACCAATATATATCTCTTATAAGTAATTAATTCAAATAATTTAGAAAAAATTACATAAAAAATTACGTTGGTATAATTGTTAAAAAAAATGCATATAGTCAAATGAACGACATTAATTCTTAATTTTTTTATGGTATCAATAGTCAATGCGGATAACTTTAAGAGATAGATATTGGTCAACGAGATAGATATTGGTCAAAATGCATATAATCTCTTATATTTTTTTACCAAGTTCTATCATGAAAATATAATAAAAAATCACATGACAAAAAATATAAAACTTTACTTTATAATTTTAAGGGACAAAGTTCTTATCTCAAGAACAATTTTAAAATGACAATTATATCACTTTAATAATATTTTTTTCATGCTCATTTTTTTTTCTTCGAATATGGTGATAGTAAAAAGTGTTTTAAGCGTTGAAGCAAAAATTTGCATAAGAGATAAACTCTAAAATACACCATGGATCACTGCACAACTTGGTAAAAATTACAATTCATGCTTCCCTATAATGATTTTGTTGCGGGATCCAGATTTTTTATTTTAAAAATTTCTCTTAAAATCAATCTAGAAAGCAAAAAATAACCTTGACAAAATCACTATAAAACTACAAGAATTACATAATAGTTTTTCGTGTTTACCTCTTAAAACTGAAGAAATGATCACCAGCCAAATCTTGGAGTCCACGCCAGTTACCTTTAAAAAAAAAAAACTTAACTTAATCAATTTTCATTCATCAATTGTCTTAACAGAAATCAAGTTATACTAATCATCGATCATCATTTATCAATTATAACATATATTAACAAGCATTAAATCTTAAAAAAATATAATAAACATCAAAACATCAATTATCAATGATCTACTGATAACTTAATCGATTAACGCTTCTAGTTAATTGATTGGCTTATTTATTTAATCAAATAAACTTAACATTGGATTGATTAATACAAATAGCATAATCAAACACATATTAGTATCATAAATACAAATTCTATATTCAATTCATCACCAATCATTCCTTCAACAATCATAATAATAGTTTTTGGCACAGGGAATAAACTTTTTCTTAACCATCATACACAATTCTACAACTATTGCTGTACATAAAGAATGATCATGCCCTCACCTTTAGAACAACTTGGAAGAGCACAACCAACAAATGAGTGTCTTAGGAGAAAATAAATGGCACATTCATTTCTACTTTATGTACTCATCATCCTTCCTCACTTTGCCCTAATGGGCCTTGTATAGTTTTTTTTTACAATAATGGGCCTTGTATAGTATTAGCCCAAGTTCTTATGTCTATCAAAATTTAATTAATTAAATCTAATTTAATTAAATAATTTGGGATTAATTATTTTAGGCTTAAATATGTAAATCGTCCCTGTAATTTGGATTGTTTTTGGTTTTCGTCTTTGTATCTTTTTTTGTTCTAAAACAACCCCGGTAAGTTAATAACTTTTGCTTTTCGTCCCTTCCGTAAAACTCTGTTACAAAACACCTTGATGGCTAATGGCGTGTGACGTCGCGGGTGCTGACTTGGCTAAGCATGCTTGTGTGGAATGACATATGATCCCTGACTATATTACAAGGACCAACATAAAAAATGAAAAGGTACATAGGGACGAAATTAAAAACACCTAAACAACAAAATTTGAAATTTAGGTGGCCTTTCAAATTATCCCTGACTATATTACTGGGATCAAGACCAAAAGCAAAAAGTTACAGAGGGACAAAATTTAAAATCACAAAGTTATAAAATTTGAAATTAAAAATCGTTGTTGTTTCCATCTTCTTCCTCTCTCTTTGCCTTATTCTTCTTCTTTTGCACCCCTGAAATTACATGACCTGGTAAAAATTTCTTCATCATCCATTAAGTCTTTTTTTTTTTTCTTTTCCCAATTGAAGTTCACAGCATCTTCATCATATGGAACGAAATTTAAAATCACGAAGTTAAAAATCCTTGCCATCTTCTTCATCTGTTGTATGGGTCCGATTCCAACTTGTATTGACTTTGTTACGATAATATGGAACAAGGATGGATATACCAATTCAATATACCCAATTCCTTCCTTGGTCACCTCACAAGAACAATAATATAATAGCGTAAAGCACAAGAAGGATGTTTCCATTGTTCTTTTTATTCTTACAATTCTAATCCATCCTTCGCATTTCTCATGTGCTTCAAACTTTTTCATAATTCCATTAACAAGCAAGCAGACACAACGACAACAAAGAATGTGAATTTGTTTTACATATGATATTATGATGGAAAAATAGCATATGTTGACATTATTAAAGCAACACAACACTTTGACATTAGATATTGCATCATGACAGGATCATATGAAAGTGTATACAAGACTCGATTACCATGTGGTAAAGTTGTCGCTTTAAAGAAATTTCACAACTATGAAGTAGATGTGCCGTCTTTTGATGCGAGTTTCAGAATTGAAGTGAGAATATTATCATATATAAAACACATAAATATTGTTAAGCTTTATGGATTCTGCTTGCACAAAAGAATCATGTTTTTGATCTATCAATACATGAAAAATGAAGCTTGTTCTCGGTTTTGTATGATGATGTAGAAGTTGTGGAATTCAATTGGAGAAAAAGACTTAATGGATGATGAAGACAATGTTAGCATGACATGTAATTTCAGTGGCGTAGAAGAATAATAAGAATATGGGAGAGAGAGAGAGAGAGAGAGAGAGGAAAAAGATGGAAGCAACAGGGGTTTTAAATTTCAAATTTTGTAACTTCGTGATTTCTAATTTCGTCCCTCTATAACTTTTCGTTTTTGGTTTTGGTCCCTGTAATATAGTCAGGGATCTTTGTAAGGCAACCTACATTTCAAATTGTGTTATTTAGGTGTTTTTTAATTTCCTCCCTCTATACCTTTTCGTTTTTGGTTTTGGTCCATGTAATATAGTTAGGGATCTTCTGGTAGGTCACCTAAATTTCAAATTTTGTTATTTAGGTGTTTTTAATTTCGTCCCTTTGTACCTTTTCGTTTTTGATTTTGGTCCCTGTAATATAGTCAGGGATCATCTGTCAGTCCATATAAGCGTGATTAACCAAGTCAGCACCTGCCACGTCATACGCTGTTAGCCAGCAAGACGTTTTTGTAACAGAGTTTGACTGGAGGGACGAAAAGCAAAAAATTATTAATTTACAGGGGTTGTTTTAGAACAAAAAAAGATATAGGGACAAACACAAAAAACACGCAAAAATACAGGGACGATTTACATATTTAAGTCATTATTTTATGTGTCAGACATTAGAGGTTTCCATCAAAATTGAAATACTATAGTACAAATAGAAAAGATTGATAGACAATTATTTTAGTGTCTGTCTTTTCGCTAACTATAAATAATGAATGGAAGCATCATTGTTATCTAATTTATTTTAAACTAGACTCTAACCCGCATTGGCTATAATATTAATTTTAGAGTTACATTCAAAGTCATAGAAACAATCAAACTAAGTGATGATTGAGAGTGTCGACATGCAAAATCTTAAAAAAGAAAATTATAAACTCATAAACTAAAACATTTTGTTTGCATCAACAAAAATGAATATGGAATCAAACTTATAAACTAAATTCTGTGAAAGTAATCAAATGTGGAAATAAACACAATAAAAATGAGTGTTGGTGACTTAAATATATTTAGACCCATCAAAAAAGGTGGGATTAGGGTTAATTAGGATTGATTGGAGACTATCTAACATTTATATATACTAGATCTCCTACCCGTGCTCCCGCACAGCGCATTTACGGCATGCATTTAAATGGAACATATACATGAACATCAACAATTGTTGTTATTATTGAATAAAGAAAATAGACGGAAAAATGGACAAAAAGAAGTATTCCAAAAACAGGAACAAATTCTAATGTGCCTTATCATCAAAATGTGCCAAAACAATGTTACTTAAAAAAGTGGTTATACATTTTGGAATACTTCTTTGTAGACAACATTGGTTGTGTTGTCAATGCAGTCATTGTTTTCATCAATAATAAGCATTTTCAAACCCTTCCTTGATGTGACCCTGGAAATTGCAACATATAATTGGTCGTGAGAGAAAACCGATTGTTGCAGATAGATTCCAACATGTTTTAGTGATTGACCTTGACTTTTGTTAATTGTCATACCAAAACAAATCATAATAGGAAACTGCCTCCGTTGGAATTTGAATGGTATTCTGGTGTCTGAAGTCTGTAGCGATAGTCGAGGGACGTAAACCATGTCGCCGACATTACTTCCTGATATTACTCTTCCTTCCAAAACATATCTCCCCATTCTAGTGATGACCAAACGTGTTCCGTTACATAGGCCAGCAGTGATGTCAAGGTTCCTCAATAGCATAACAGAAAGGAACTCCTTCCTTCAATGTTATCTTGTGGTTTGGAAGACCAGATGCGTTGATTGTGTGCAGAAACTCTGGTGTGTGGACATCATCAGGTCTATTTGCAACAGTGCTGCTCGGGCAAGATGTATCACAACTCAAATACACCTTTTCTTCGCCAGGTATCATAGACATAACATAATTATAAGTGCATTAGATTCCCACTTCTTCTTGTAATTATATTAGAAATAAGTCCTTCAAACTTTTTCTCCCCATTTTTTGTGTGTGGCCTGCCATTTTAATGATTATCAGAAAATTAATGTACAAACGTTTCAAATTCAATTTTATTAGTGGATGAAAATAATGGCGGTACATATGACACCAATTTTTTTGAATGTTTCAAATTATTTTGTGAACTCTACATAAACCATAATCCGTATACAATTATTACTTTGATGTTCTTGGAGTTTTGTTATTAATTTTATTGAGACCTATTACCGAATTTGCCTAAATCTAAGTGAACTGTTAAGGACAAAGTTCACACGTTTTTATTTAGAACAAAGTTCACAAATTATTTATAACAAAGTAACATGTTTTTGTTAAGGCAAATTTCATATCAAAGTAGCATGTCTTTGTTATGATGATATATAAAGAAACACCAAGTTCACACAATATACAAACCCAAAATCATTTTTCCCACGTAAGTATGAAATAATTATAAAAAATTAATATTTTTTATCACAAAATATGTTCTGGAATCATGGTCTACAACATATTTTCCTCAAACATGAGATGGATACCTTAAGATTTATCACAAACGACCATTTAACATGCCATTATCTTTTAATTGATTTTTATGTTTGAAATATTTGTCTTAACCATATAGAGTTCACAAAATGGATAGCACTTCCTTACAGTATAATGTATTTGCAATATTAAACCATATTTAAAGACGGTTTAATCTGAATTTTCAATAGCTTATGCAAACATATAACAATATTTTCATTGATTCCCATTTGTTTCTTTACAAAATTACAGACCCATTAGACACAACATAATGAAACATAACTGAGAATACAAAAATTGATTCCAAAAACAACCGAGACATTATTTGAGAATAACAAAAATACTTAAAACATGACATAAATTCATTAAGACCCCCCCAACACAAAATAAATTCCCTCGAATAGCTTGAAACACCAGAGCATCAACGACAAATTATGCAAAAGAATAAAGTCAAATTCAGTCCCACTCTAGGAGCACCAACCACAACACGTGCACCTTCGTTAATCCTTCGAGCCTGCACCATTCGTTCCCAGCCACCCCCTATCTTGAAGTTACAATTCAAGAAGTAACATATAATACCAAAAACACTATAGATTTACCATGTATCTAGCTCTGATATCACCAAAACTCAAAACTTTTCATAAGACAGTTAAAAGTAAAACACATCATGCATAAATGGGTGCTGGACAACCCAGTCAGGGGTTACTGGCACAGCAGTACGGTGAACACTGAAATCCATTGGTACACCAAATGATGGATACTGAATCGTCTTTCCCCACCTATTTTTTATTCTAATACGGAACCTGCCATTTCCCATAAAGACAATAGTAATCCACGAACCAAACTGCACCTTGTAGAAATCACGAATAGCATGCCAACCCTTAGTCAGATAAATTCCCTAGTTATTCCTTTCCACCAATACCTCAAATCGATTGTTGTTGGGGTCAATAAGGGTTGCATATTGATGTATCTGGTCCCCAAAATCATGTGAGAACATCATTGGCAGTATTATAGATCCCTGAATTAAAAAAGTCGACATTAAAACATGGCAGTAGGTTTCATGTTATTTAGTATTAAACATTAAGTTTAATACTTACGTATTCCACATCCATCTCAACCATGTATGTCCGATATTTCATACGAAGTTGATTGATCCTCCTCTCCATAGCATTAGTTGGGTTAGGGATCAAAGGTGTTGCAGAAAATATGAAATGGTTAAAGGCTGGAAAGATGCTGACAATTCAAACACATAGACTGAAGAACGATAAAAAAAAAAAATTGTACGATAAAAAAAGCACTTGAAATATAATGGTTTGACATAAAAACAATGAAAGAAATCAGAAGTTCAAAATTTCACCAATTAACATATGATAGGAAAACATTGCCTGCAAGTTATGGTGGTGAGCCATCACTGGATACAAACCGTAAACTCCGTAAATGAAAGCTTGAATATATACACAACGGCTGCAACCTTTGATATGAAAAAACCTTGGAAAATTAGAAGGCATTCAATATAGGTTGGGAATCCAATAGTTGGGGGAGTATGGATTAGTATAACCGCCATTTAATTATTGTTTTGAAACAAATACTCAGCAGAAGTTGTATAACTCTCTTGTGAATTGTGGAAGCAATAACTACGTATATCAGAAAGACATACTCAATAGAATTTGTATCACTCTCTTGTGAATTGTGAAAGCAATAACTACGTATACAAAAAAAAAAAAAAGTCAAGTTAAGCGGTTCCAAAAAATCAGGAACAGCAAGGCGCCAAAAGAAGTAGAAATTAGGGTTGACACATTTTTTTATGTTATTGCTAACAAAAATACTTAAAACATTACATGTATTCATTAGGACACCCCCCCCCCCCCCCAACACAAAATCAATTCCCTCGAACAGCTTGAAACACCAGAGCATCATCGACGAATTATGCAAAAGAATAGAGTCAAATTCAGTCCCACTCTAGGAGCACCAACCACAACACGTGCACCTTCGTTAATCCTTCGAGCCTGCACCATTCGTTCCCAGCCACCCCCTATCCTGAAGTTTGCATAAGGAGTCTCCGAATACAGAAGGCTGCAGTTCCAGACATTGCCATTCTCATCCACCAAATCGATGGCCGTAGTTTCTCTATCTAAAGCCATATGAGCGAAACCGAAATCAGCTAGTTCCTGAAAAAAGAAAACATCATATCAGTTTTTGATGTAAATGTACAATTCAAGAAGTAACATATAATACCAAAAACATTATAGATTTACCATGTATCTAGCTCTGATATCACCAAAACTCAAAACTTTTCATAAGACAGTTGAAAGTGAAACACATCATGCATAAATGGGCGCGGGACAACCCAGTCAGGGGTTACTGGCACAGCAGTACGGTGAACCCTGAAATCCATTGGTACACCAAATGATGGATACTGAATCGTCTTTCCCCACCTATTTTTTATTCTAATACGGAACCTGCCGTTTCCCATAAAGACAATAGTAATCCACGAACCAAACTGCACCTTGTAGAAATCACGAATAGCATGCCAACCCTTAGTCAGATAAATTCCCTAGTTATTCCTTTCCACCAATACCTCAAATCGATTGTTGTTGGGGTCAATAAGGGTTGCATATTGATGTATCTGGTCCCCAAAATCATGTGAGAACATCATTGGCAGCATTATAGATCCCTGAATTAAAAAAGTCGACATTAAAACATGGCAGTAGGTTTCATGTTATTTAGTATTAAACATTAAGTTTAATACTTACGTATTCCACATCCATCTCAACCATGTATGTCCGATATTTCATACGAAGTTGATTAATCCTCCTCTCCATAGCATTAGTTGGGTTAGGGATCAAAGGTGTTGCAGAAAATAGGAAATGGTTAAAGGCTGGAAAGATGCTGACAATTCAAACACATAGACTGAAGAATGATAAAAAAAAAATTGTACGATAAAAAAAGCACTTGAAATATAATGGTTTGACATAAAAACAATGAAAGAAATCAGAAGTTCAAAATTTCACCAATTAACATATGATAGGAAAACATTGCCTCCAAGTTATGGTGGTGAGCCATCACTGGATACAAACCGTAAACTCCGTAAATGAAAGCTTGAATATATACACAGCGGCTGCAACCTTTGATATGAAAAAACCTTGAAAAATTAGAAGGCATTCAATATAGGTTGGGAATCCAATAGTTGGGGGAGTATGGATTAGTACAACCGCCATTTAATTATTGTTTTGAAACAAATACTCAGCAGAAGTTGTATAACTCTCTTGTGAATTGTGGAAGCAATAACTACGTATATCAGAAAGACATACTCAATAGAATTTGTATCACTCTCTTGTGAATTGTGAAAGCAATAACTACGTATACAAAAAAAAAAAAGTCAAGTTAAGCGGTTCCAAAAAATCAGGAACAGCAAGGCGCCAAAAGAAGTAGAAATTAGGGTTGACACATTTTGTTATGTTATTGCCAACAAAAATACTTAAAACATTACATGAATTCATTAGGACACCCCCCCCCCCCCTAACACAAAATCAATTCCCTCGAACAGCTTGAAACACCAGAGCATCATCGACGAATTATGCAAAAGAATAGAGTCAAATTCAGTCCCACTCCAGGAGCACCAACCACAACACGTGCACCTTCGTTAATCCTTCGAGCCTGCACCATTCGTTCCCAGCCACCCCCTATCCTGAAGTTTGCATAAGGAGTCTCCGAATACAGAAGGCTGCAGTTCCAGACATTGCCATTCTCATCCACCAAATCGATGGCCGTAGTTTCTCTATCTAAAGCCATATGAGCGAAACCGAAATCAGCTAGTTCCTGAAAAAAGAAAACATCATATCAGTTTTTGATGTAAATGTACAATTCAAGAAGTAACATATAATACCAAAAACATTATAGATTTACCATGTATCTAGCTCTGATATCACCAAAACTCAAAACTTTTCATAAGACAGTTGAAAGTGAAACACATCATGCATAAATGGGCGCGGGACAACCCAGTCAGGGGTTACTAGCACAGCAGTACGGTGAACCCTGAAATCCATTGGTACACCAAATGATGGATACTGAATCGTCTTTCCCCACCTATTTTTTATTCTAATACGGAACCTGCCGTTTTCCATAAAGACAATAGTAATCACGAACCAAACTGCACCTTGTAGAAATCACGAATAGCATGCCAACCCTTAGTCAGATAAATTCCCTAGTTATTCCTTTCCACCAATACCTCAAATCGATTGTTGTTGGGGTCAATAAGGGTTGCATATTGATGTATCTGGTCCCTAAAATCATGTGAGAACATCATTGGCAGCATTATAGATTCCTGAATTAAAAAAATCGATATTAATATATGGTAGTAGGTTTCATGTTATTTAGTATTAAACATTAAGTTTAATACTTACGTATTCCACATCCATCTCAACCATGTATGTCCGATATTTCATACGAAGCTGATTGATCCTCCTCTCCATAGCATTAGTTGGGTTAGGGATCAAATCGTACTTAAGTAATAAAGTAGTAAGTTATCGTATCCACATGAATTGTCGTTCAACTCGGCAATTAGATTGAATTTATTTGAAAGTAAATAAAAAAAGAATATTTAGAAGTGGTTGTAGGGTTTTAATTGTTCTGCTCAATACGAGATTATGTTTTGTGATTTAGAAGTGTAACGACGATTATGGAATCCTTGAACCCCCTTCCGTCTTTGTTGGATTTAACTAGATTGATTATTAGTTTATGACTTGTCATTTTTGGATTTAAGAAAGTAGAACATAACCACGTGATAAATCATTGAAAGTTTATTTTAATATTGCCGCAATTCAACCAGTTACAATTGTAATGTTTTCTTAAGATGAGTCATAGAACTCAGTTCATACATAGACTCGATTAAAATAATTTAATTTAGAAGCTAAACAATTTACTACTGTCGGGGTCGGACGAAATTAGGGCTGTCAATCCTATTATGATCCATTTAAGATGTGGTATAGAAACATACATATACAAGTTAAATCAGACTTTAAATCATAAACTGAATAAAAATATTTATTAATTGAATCCAACAAATAAGAAGGGGTTCATCTTGGAACCCTAATCAAAGAGGTTTAGTTGCTCATGACAACCGACATCATTACAAAACAATAGAAAAACATACCATAGTGAGGTAGTAACCAACACTCCCTGCCCACACACCATGCACAAGGTGCATGAACTAGGGCGCATGAGGTAGTAGCCAAGACTGCCTCTTGCGCAGAGGTGCATGTGCGCTTATGGCAGCCCATCATGTGCAAATTTTGTTGTTTTCTTCCCTTTTTCGAGCATTTTTCCGTCTTGCAATGCCTTGGAAATTGAAATAAATTTTCTTCACTTTGTATTGTCTTCAAAGACCTTCTAAGAACTTGATGTTCAATCTTCATATCCTCGATCTTTCATGTGATGTCTTGTTATGCCAATTTACACGATTTCTCACTAAAAATACTCAAAACACCTAAGGACTTGCATGATTTAGGATAAAATCGAATTACAATGACTAGAATGAAAACAATACAGAAAGTTCCTCAAATCATTGACAACCTCTCTAAATGAATTCTAATTTTTCTTCAAATATAAAGAAAAATAACTAAAAACATAGCCAACAAATATCATACGATGCTCCATCATCATGAGGCAAATGAAAAATTTGTCTACTAACAATTTATTGATGTGTTCAAGGTAAGTTCAACTAAGAAGATGCAAGTCACCTCGTGCCTCCAATCAATGGAACACGGGTATATTAATTAACACTCTAACTCAAAGGAAGTAGGTTAGAGTTTCATGATGAACAAGTCCAGAACTTTTAATGATAAGAAAGTGTTTGGTGCCTCTAGCATGACTTGATCATCTAATTCATATACATCTTGTCATATTTTCACAGTTACTTCATATATTTGTATGTTGTCCCAACAAATATATTTCAAATGAATATCTATTGAAATCTTAAAAGGAACTTCAATTGAATAAATTAAGTTGATGACCTCTTAAGAATTATAGGATTCTAACGAATCTCCGCTGAGAGATAAAATGAGGTTAATGGACGAATCCCAAATCAAGAAGTGAGTCCATAGAAAATAAAAAGGCATGTAAATGATAAAATGTAGTATCGGGAAAAGTTGTAACCATTCATCCAGATCTTATACAAACTCAAACTATTGTAATGATCCCAATAGTGGGCATGGCAACAACTTTATTGATTTAAAGGGATCTCAAGAGACAGTTAAACACTCATGACTCCTTTAAAAAAAAATAAAAATTAAACACTCATGACTTATAACAAACTTAACATTAATAATCGTGAATTTTTTTTTATGAAAAAAGATAGGTAGACACCCTTTTTTATACATCTCTCATGTACACCCCATGTGTTAGGAATATTTTAATAATTTCACATCACATCACCACCCCTTTTCATCTCTTTTTTCAATGTTTTTGCCACATGTCACAAATATATGTGGGTGTAAAAAGGTGTATGCCACCTTAGATGGTTTATGTATAATAGCTCTTTTTTTATTGTGGATTGGCTTGGAAAGGCTATGAATAGTACTCATCCTAAAGATGCTTAAGCTTCATCGGTTGGGGGAGAGAAATATAGGAGGAAATTGAGAAATCTTTCACATTTTTTGAAAGAATATTTTTTTTAGAGAGTATTTTTTGTTATGAAGAGATACCTCCCACCATGTTAGAATCCGTCTCCATGCAATTTTTTTTTTTTTTTTTTTTTGAGGTCTTCGGTGTTCAAACCAAAAATTTTGTATATATTATGCATCGTTCTTACCGGCCAACTGAGTTAAGTTTGCGAGGACAAGTAAAAAATTATAAGTAAATTGTCATACCCCAAATTTGGACCATTTAAAATCTTTTTTGTCCATATTTTAAAATAGTCCACATTCTCTTCTATTTGTCTTTTTTACCATTTAAAACTCGTGTTTTTCTTCTTTAATCATTTAAAAACTTTTATCTGCATTTTTATAACTTTTTGAGCGCATTTTATAGTCTTGTTAGTCATAATAATCAAGTCATTTTAAAAGGTTTAATCATATTTTAAAAATCGCGTCCTTTTAATCATTTCAGACAAAATTTCGGCAGGGAGGATACTTTGAAGTACCTCATGTCAGATTTCAAAGGGCCTTTTTTTTATTTATTAATTAATATTTTATTTGTCATTTTTTATTTTTTATTTTTGTTTATTATTATTTTTTATTTTTATTTTTTTGAAAAAAAACAAAGAAAGGAAAGTCAGTCACGTGACTTTCTTTCTTCTTTCCCTTTTTTTTTCTTTTTTCTTCTTTTTCTTCTTTCTTTTCTTTTTCTTTTTATTTTTATTTGTTATTTGTTAAGTCTTTGTCCCCAAGTCTCCAACAGGGGTATTTTGGTCTTTGATCTGTACCAGAGCCAACCCTATTTTGTCACTATAAGTACACTGTCTAATCATTGGAAAACGGGTCCGAAAATCACTGTAGCCGCGTCAGAGTCAGAAAACGGGTCAGATTGGTCCCTATCACATAGAAAACACCTTTCCCTTTTCTCTCTCTTTCCAAATACGGATCAAATACCAAAAATCACAAAAAGATGAACATCACCAACAACACTCATATTCATGAATATTCATCCTCATAACTTTTTACCAGAAATCAACATAAACACCACAAATCCATAAAACCAACTCAAATCAACACATAACAAAAACAAAGCGAACCGAACCGGAGCAAAAGGGACGCGCCGGAACCGGATCGGAGAGAAGCAAGCAACACGTATTCGAATCAAAGAGCAAAAAGAGCAGAACGGAGCAAAAAGAGCAGATCGGACCAGAAACAACAACAACAAAGCATAAAGAGGTAAGAAAATTTTCAAACCTTCATTTGTAGATCTAGATCAAATTTCTCTACCCTTTTAAAAACTAACACCGGATTCGTATAGAGGAGAAGGAGAAGAAGCTTTTGATGTAAAAAAATTTCAAAAAAAAATAAAAAAGGGCTCCGACGCGGCGGCGCTATGGCCGACCACCGCGCCGGAGCAGCTCCGGCCGCCCCTATTCATCTTCTCCGGCGCTGTGTTCTTGAGGGAAGGGAGAGCTTCTCTCTTTAAGTTTAACTTAGAGAGAGAAGTGTTTTGGTTTTGTTTTGTTTTTTTGTTAAAATTGCTTTTATAGTGCTTTCTTTTTTGCTAGATCACACGCGCGCGTATTCATAATTTTACAATGCTCCATCGCGTTAGTAGCCATCAGATCTGGATCGTTCCTTGATCTGACGGTCACTGTTTGATCTGTCTTTAAATTATGTATGTGTTCTGCTGTGTGGACTGTGGTATGTTTTCTGTTTGAACCGTCAGATCGTTGATCTGACGGTCGCTGTGCTCTCTATGTTTCCTTCTCTATTTTGTGCTTTTTTTAAACCCTTGGATCTTTGATCCAATGGCTGTGATGAGATCTTGGGATTCAGATCTGGACCTCTGGATTCATCCAACGGTCCAGATTAGTTCCTGCTGAGCCAATTTTTTTTATTTCTTCTTGTCTTTATTTTTTAAATACTATTTTTACATTTTTTGACATTTTTGTGCTTAGAAAAAATTCCAAAAATATTATTCTCATCATTTTAATTTTCTCTAATTTTAAAAATTCATCCTACTTGTTTTCTTTTAAAATTTTCTTGTTCATTTCATTACTTGCTTTTAATCTCTATATGATGATTTTAATTGTTGCTTGGCTTAAATTCTTGCTTATTATTTCTTATGTCTTATTCATCATAATATTTCTTGTGATTACTAACTATTTAATTTTTGTCTTGAATCATAGCATGCACATTTAATTTTCTCATCATTTTATTTTGTCATTGACTTAGTGTGTATAAATAGGGAATTGATGTAATTTTATTTCTTGCATTTTTATTTTGGCATAAAGGCCTTAGGATTGTATTTAGGAGTTGATGTAATAATGTAGGTAACACAAGCACCGACACATGCACCAACACTACCATAATTTATTTACCGCTTTCCGCTCGTTTTTCTACGACGTTACGTTAGTTTTCACCGTTAGTTTAGAAAAATCATTTTCTCAAAAAATCAAATATGCAAAACTTCAAAATCATTTTCTTAATAACATTTTTCCTTTATTTTCTTAATCAAATTCTCAATCAATTTTAATTCAACTTCAATCATTTTCAAAATTTAAAATCAATCAACCTCACTCATTTCTTTTATCTCATGCCTTGAGGCCTCTTTCTCTTCTTAAAACCATTTTCAAAAAAATCTTAAAATCAACCTAACCCACCAAAGAAATTCTTGAGTGGAACTACGTCGGTTTTGATTCCTTTCCCAAAAAGGGTACGTAGGCAGAGGACTTGTCCTTCCAAATCAAATAAAAATAAACCAAAAACATACTTCTTCTCCCTCCATTCTTTCACTTAGATTTTAGGTAATAATTTTTCAAGTAAGCCAAATGAATTTAGCACAAGATAATTTAGGTAAGCGGTTCCTTCGGAGTACCGAAGTCGTTTAGGGTGCTTAACACCTTCCCTATTCGAAACCAACCCCCGAATCCAAAGTCTCGATAAGGGTTTTTACTCATTTTTTCCCTTCCCACGAATAAAAATTGAGAGTTCAAAGATTGACGATTCAAATCAATTAAATGGTTTGATATCCGAAAATCGGGGAGCACAGAATGGCGACTTCACTGGGGACTTAGATCCTATGCGGGTTAAACCCACCTTACTTTCTTTATTTTGTGCTTTATTATTTGTTTACGCTTTGTGAATATTTTCTTACATGTTTACGTGAGTGGTGAGATAAGCTCTACACCCGAGCTTGAGGGAAACTTAAGATAGGACGGTGGTATAATCATAGTTCCATGCCAAGAGTACTCTTCGGTATTGGCACATGTGATAACCCTACTCAACGGAGGGATCTTGGAAATATATGTAGTCAACGTGAGTACTCATGTTTGGCATGCTATTTTCAAGTGACCATTGAAGTTGAGGACCTTTAGTCACCTTTAACCCATCCTGGCCTTTTAGGACGTAGTGCGGTGGCTAATCTAGAGTACTCTTGAATTAGTTGATACGCGATACTACACTCAAACGAGACTTTCCGACGAATATAATTGGAATGGGAGTACTCCCGTCACCCGATAAATATTCGGAAGTGGTTAAAGACTTTGGGAACTTAGTAGAACCCGTGATACAACTACATTTGAGACCGTAGTCCTTACCAAATGGCGTTGTTACCCTTGACTCCAACATGTGGACTTAACCTCATCATGTATTCTATATACTTTAGCCTAACCATGCATACATGCATTCATTCATAAACAACGTTTTCTATCAAAAATTGAAGGACTTAGACAAGTTTTTTTTGCAAACATCATGGATATGGACCTTACAAGAATGAACACCAAGAGATACAACTTCAAAAAAAAAAAACTTAACTAAGCTTTGGCTTTTGTTAAGAACCTTTTCCTTGGTTTCGTTCTTACCTTTTGAAAAAGGACATTTTGCAATATCTTCACAATTTTCAAATGAAACCATGTTTATCTACAATGGTTAAAAATTAACTTTGATAAGTCCTTCAAAAAAAAAAAAATTGTACATTTTGCATAAATCATGCGTCATCTTTGCATTCATAGTTTCTAGTCCATGTCTCATATTTTGTTTTTACCTACAAAAGGTCAATCCAACAGTAAAGTGGTCAGATGTCTTCATCCAAGTTCGGCTCGCATATGCAGACACTCGTGCAAACAGGAAAAATGGACCGGCTTGAGCAAGAGGTTCATGAGCTTCGTGGAGAGGTAACAACACTTAGGGCTGAGGTAGAGAAGTTAACTAGCCTTGTATCTTCATTGATGGCTACAAACGATCCACCGCTTGTCCAACAAAGGCCTCAATCACCATATCAGCCAATGTGCCCTCAAAAGCCTCGACAACAGGCTCCTCGGCAGTCTATCCCTCAGAATCAGGTTCCTCAGAAGTTCATTCCGCAAAATCAGGTCCAAAAAGCATCTCAGTGTGACCCGATTTCTGTGAAATATGCGGATTTGCTTCCCATTTTGCTTAAGAAGAACCTTGTTCAAACCCTACCACTTCCTCGGGTGCCGAATTCGCTGCCACCTTGGTATCGCCCTGACCTCAACTGTGTATTCCATCAAGGGGCACCAGGTCATGACACTGAGCAGTGCTACCCTTTGAAAGAAGAAGTTCAGAAGTTGATTGAAAATAACGTCTGGTCCTTCGATGACCAAGATATAAAAGTGCTACTTCAACAACAACATCTGGCTCCTCACTCTGTTGCCACTGTTAAACCCATCACCAATGTTGTTCAAGATCCGGGTTATCAACCCCAGTTTCGACTAAGTCAACAACAGTATCCGGATTCTCACTTTGTTACCACTATTTTGCCCATCATGAATGTTGTCCGCAATCCGGGTTATCAGCCCCAGTTTCAGCAATATCAACAACAGCCTCGACAACAGGATCCAAGAATTAAATTTGATCCGATTCCAATGAAATATGGGGAGTTGTTTCCCTATTTGCTTGAGAGGAACCTTGTCCAGACTAGGCCACCTCCTCCAATACCGAAGAAATTGCCGGCTCGATGGAGACCTGATCTCTTTTGTGTTTTCCATCAAGGGGCACAAGGTCATGATGTTGAGCGCTGTTTTTCTTTAAAGATTGAAGTCCAGAAACTGATCGAAGACGATCTCATACCTTTCGAAGAGTTTGGATCTGAATGTGCAAGTTAACCTGCTATCGGATTTTTGGACCTTGGGTTGACATGTGGAGTGTTTAGCTACAATTGGGCCTTTGCTGATGTTTATTTCTACTACTCTTTTGTTCAGTTAATATGTTTGTTTATAGCTTTATGTTTTTTTTTAAAAAAAAAAAAAAAAAAAATCCTTTCGTCCCACCCGTGACGAAAGTGAACTTGTTTAGGGCTTTATGCTGTATCTATTTTCATCATTAATGAAAAGGTCGTCTTGGTCCCGACTTTCTTTTATTTTGTGCTTTTTCTGGAAAAATGGTAATACAAAAAACCAAAAATTTCTTTTTCTTTTAATCATTTCCACATATCTGCATAATCATAATATTTATATCAATAATCAAATCATGCATTAATAAACCCGTTGAACACTTATACCCTGTACTCTCGCTCGACTTTGAGTTCCTTGTATATGAGGCTGAAGAAGAGGATGATGAAGAAACTTCCACTAAGATTTCTCTCCTACTAGGGCATCTTGGCCATAGAAGCAGCAAATATCAAGAAAGATTGTCCAAAAGAGGACTTTCATGTACAGAGACTGGCACGAGATGCTACCATTTGTCTTGCAAGGATATTATACTTCAAGTGCACACTTCAACATGGGCAACCCACCCTCCATCCCTCTGTATAAAATATAAACGCAGTGCCTCACATGGAGGTCAAAGTCCCGTCAACGGGAGTTCCAATGAAAGCTAAGCTTGATTGAATTTAAAAGTGTTACTGCCATATGGCGTGGACAGTTGTATCAAAAGCATGAAGCAAGTTTTCAACAAGAGAAGGCTCGCCCCCATGAATGTCAAGAGAGTGGCCTTGTGCTCAAAAGTTATACTATCTGATTTAACCAAGTTCCAGGGGCAATGAATGCCTAATACAAAGAATGAGGGTAAACTTGTATGTTCTGTGAATACCGATGCAGTCAAGAAATACTTTGTTAAAATGAAAAAGCTCGATAAGTCGCAAACCTGAAAAGGCGGCTTAGGCAAAAAAAAGAGCGTCTCGATGGACTGAAAACCCAAAAGGGCGGTCCATGCAAAAGTTAGAGACATATATAAAAAAAAAATGAAAAAATGATGATTATCCTGATAGGTTGAAACCCGCAAGGGCGATCTATGCAAAAGTTAAGGATCATGACAAAGCAACTGCATCTGGTCGGACATGATTCATCTAGGGCATTTCAGCCGTCAAAAGACTTCCGACTCATGGTAAGGTAACTGCATCTGGTCGGACATGACTCATATGGGGCATTTCAGCCGTCAAAAGACCTCCGACTCATGGCAAGGTAACAGCATCAAATCAGATATGATTCATCTGGGGCATTTCAGCCGTCAAAAGACCTTCGACTCATGGCAAGGTAATTGCATCAAATTAGATATGATTCATCTGGGGCATCTTAGTTGTTAAAGGGCTTCCGTTCTGAAGCGTCTGCAAATCAAAGACTCAGAACAGTGGGATTCAAAGTTGGTAGAGGAAACAGTGGTTATTGTGTTCAATGTACCTTTTCCATTTAATTACCATTTTCCAAACTTTTAAAATCCGTGGAACCACGCCTTTGGCAGGCCACCACTCCATTTACATTAACTTGAGCTTGTGCCCATTTATTTGAAATTCTCATTTATTCTGTTTGCAAACTTTTCTTCTATTTTTGATGTTAATACCTAAAGCAAAAAAAATTCAAAAAAAAAAAAAAATCTTTTAAAAAAAAAAAAAAAAACTTTTATCATGTCTTCTGAAAAGCATAAACAACAGGTACATCTTCTTTGAACTTATGAGCAGGTGAAACATACATCAACATCCGTCTCAAGGACAGTTAAACTCTGCAAGGTTGGCATGACTAAAAGCTGTGAGATGACCTCTGTCAAAAAAAAAGAGATAAAAAAAAAAAGGGGCTCGCTAAGTCGAAAACCCGAAAGGGCGGCTTAAGCCAAAAATGAGCGTCCCGGTGGACTGAAAACCCGAAAGGGCGGTCCAGGCAAAAATTAGGGGCATACAAAAAACTATTCCCGGTGGATTGAAAATCCGAAAGGGCGGTCCAGGCAAAAGTTAGGGATTCAAAAAAATATATACAAAAAGTGACAAAAAAAGACAGAGGCATCACAGTTCAAGTTGACCAAATGGAAGAATGCACTTTGTGTTGGCTTACAGAATGGCGACTTCTGCCAGATTTATTAATTGATGGGTTTTATCCCGAAAAATTGCGACTTCTGCCTGTGGTTTGATTGATGACAACTTCTGCATGTGCTTTGATTGATGGTGACTTCTGCCAGAATGGTTGATTGATGGGTTTCATCCAGATAAATGGCGACTTCTACCCCAGTTTTTGATCATGAGGACTTACCCCAGCAGTATGTTTAAGGAGCGGTACCCCCAACATTGGTTGATTCATCTCCCGTGACTTTATCCCCAATGAAGGCTTTGAGTGTTCGTACAGTGATGTCGGGCCATTCTCCTTGTAGACCTGCCCAGTCCTGTCTCAACAATCTTACCATTATACCGTCATATGAGTCTCATACATATTCATTCATTCATGCATACATAACACGCATATAAATATCATCCATACATAGTTGCATTTTTACCCAATGGTTTATTTCAATATCCTCAGATATCACCCCCGGTGTGTCTAATTCCAAAATGTCATCAAATCAAACATGTTCCAAAGGGGCAGGTCTCACCAGTAACCAGACTATACAATTCCCCATTGTCGTCAGACAATTTCTTTGTTCCCCTTAACTTTACCTTTATCAAGTTACTCCCTCATTGATACCAAGCTTTACAATGTCTTTACTTTCACCGGAGGCTTTGTTTTTAGCAGATGCTAACGGTCCGTCTTGCCTTTATTTTACCGTGTGTTTGCTATCCCACAATGTTAGCAAACCCTGTCGGTCCATCATGTCTTTACTTTCGCCACTCGTCGGCAATCAAATCATGTCTTTACTTTCGCCACTCGTCGGCAAATCATGTCTTTACTTTCGCCACTCGTCGGCAAATCATGTCTTTATTTTCGCCACTCGTCGGCAATCAAATCATGTCTTTACTTTCACCACTCGTCGGCAAATCATGTCTTTACTTTCGCCACTCGTCGGCAAATCATGTCTTTATTTTCGCCACTCGTCGGCAATCAAATCATGTCTTTACTTTAGCCATTCGTCGGCAAATCATGTCTTTATTTTCGCCACTCGTCGGCCAATCATGTCTTTACTTTCACCACACGTCGGCCAATCATGTCTTTACTTTCGCCACTCGTCGGCTAATCATGTCCTTACCTTTACCTTGAATCAACGTTAATAAACATAATCATTTATACTCCAGTCGTTTCAAGTTATCTACAGCAATCATAAGCATTACCTATCATTTCTTTCCCCAGTGATATTTATCCAATTGTCCCCCAATCAGTCTTTTATGCATCATCTTTCCATTCATGCTTGTATCATGTGCACTCATATCATCACATTCATCAGCATCGCATATCTGGCATTTCAAACGGTCCAAATTGGCGTCTTTTTATATTTAAGTCTCTTCGACCCTTTGGTTTAAAAGTTTTCCCTTTTAAAACCTTCGTGACGAAGAAACTTAAATAGGGGCATCTGTCATACCCCAAATTTGGACCATTTAAAATCTTTTTTGTCCATATTTTAAAATAGTCCACATTCTCTTCTATTTGTCTTTTTTACCATTTAAAACTCGTGTTTTTCTTCTTTAATCATTTTAAAAACTTTTATCTGCATTTTTATAACTTTTTGAGCGCATTTTATAGTCTTGTTAGTCATAATAATCAAGTCATTTTAAAAGGTTTAATAATATTTTAAAAATCGCGTCCTTTTAATCATTTCAGACAAAATTTCGGCAGGGAGGATACTTTGAAGTACCTCATGTCAGATTTCAAAGGGCCTTTTTTTATTTATTAATTAATATTTTATTTGTCATTTTTTATTTTTATTTTTGTTTATTATTATTTTTTATTTTTATTTTTTTGAAAAAAAACAAAGAAAGGAAAGTCAGTCACGTGACTTTCTTTCTTCTTTCCCTTTTTTTTTTTCTTTTTTCTTCTTTTTCTTCTTTCTTTTCTTTTTCTTTTTATTTTTATTTGTTATTTGTTAAGTCTTTGTCCCCAAGTCTCCAACAGGGGTATTTTGGTCTTTGATCTGTACCAGAGCCAACCCTATTTTGTCACTATAAGTACACTGTCTAATCATTGGAAAACGGGTCCGAAAATCATTGTAGCCGCGTCAGAGTCAGAAAACGGGTCAGATTGGTCCCTATCACATAGAAAACACCTTTCCCTTTTCTCTCTCTTTCCAAATACGGATCAAATACCAAAAATCACAAAAAGATGAACATCACCAACAACACTCATATTCATGAACATTCATCCTCATAACTTTTTACCAGAAATCAACATAAACACCACAAATCCATAAAACCAACTCAAATCAACACATAACAAAAACAAAGCGAACCGAACCGGAGCAAAAGGGACGCGCCGGAACCGGATCGGAGAGAAGCAAGCAACACGTATTCGAATCAAAGAGCAAAAAGAGCAGAACGGAGCAAAAAGAGCAGATCGGACCAGAAACAACAACAACAAAGCATAAAGAGGTAAGAAAATTTTCAAACCTTCATTTGTAGATCTAGATCAAATTTCTCTACCCTTTTAAAAACTAACACCGGATTCGTATAGAGGAGAAGGAGAAGAAGCTTTTGATGTAAAAAAATTTCAAAAAAAAATAAAAAAGGGCTCCGACGCGGCGGCGCTATGGCCGACCACCGCGCCGGAGCAGCTCCGGCCGCCCCTATTCATCTTCTCCGGCGCTGTGTTCTTGAGGGAAGGGAGAGCTTCTCTCTCTAAGTTTAACTTAGAGAGAGAAGTGTTTTGGTTTTGTTTTGTTTTTTTGTTAAAATTGCTTTTATAGTGCTTTCTTTTTTGCTAGATCACACGCGCGCGTATTCATAATTTTACAATGCTCCATCGCGTTAGTAGCCATCAGATCTGGATCGTTCCTTGATCTGACGGCCACTGTTTGATCTGTCTTTAAATTATGTATGTGTTCTGCTGTGTGGACTGTGGTATGTTTTCTGTTTGAACCGTCAGATCGTTGATCTGACGGTCGCTGTGCTCTCTATGTTTCCTTCTCTATTTTGTGCTTTTTTTAAACCCTTGGATCTTTGATCCAATGGCTGTGATGAGATCTTGGGATTCAGATCTGGACCTCTGGATTCATCCAACGGTCCAGATTAGTTCCTGCTGAGCCAATTTTTTTTATTTCTTCTTGTCTTTATTTTTTAAATACTATTTTTACATTTTTTGACATTTTTGTGCTTAGAAAAAATTCCAAAAATATTATTCTCATCATTTTAATTTTCTCTAATTTTAAAAATTCATCCTACTTGTTTTCTTTTAAAATTTTCTTGTTCATTTCATTACTTGCTTTTAATCTCTATATGATGATTTTAATTGTTGCTTGGCTTAAATTCTTGCTTATTATTTCTTATGTCTTATTCATCATAATATTTCTTGTGATTACTAACTATTTAATTTTTGTCTTGAATCATAGCATGCACATTTAATTTTCTCATCATTTTATTTTGTCATTGACTTAGTCTGTATAAATAGGGAATTGATGTAATTTTATTTCTTGCATTTTTATTTTGGCATAAAGGCCTTAGGATTGTATTTAGGAGTTGATGTAATAATGTAGGTAACACAAGCACCGACACATGCACCGACACTACCACAATTTATTTACCGCTTTCCGCTCGTTTTTCTACGACGTTACGTTAGTTTTCACCGTTAGTTTAGAAAAATCATTTTCTCAAAAAATCAAATATGCAAAACTTCAAAATCATTTTCTTAATAACATTTTTCCTTTATTTTCTTAATCAAATTCTCAATCAATTTTAATTCAACTTCAATCATTTTCAAAATTTAAAATCAATCAACCTCACTCATTTCTTTTATCTCATGCCTTGAGGCCTCTTTCTCTTCTTAAAACCATTTTCAAAAAAATCTTAAAATCAACCTAACCCACCAAAGAAATTCTTGAGTGGAACTACGTCGGTTTTGATTCCTTTCCCAAAAAGGGTACGTAGGCAGAGGACTTGTCCTTCCAAATCAAATAAAAATAAACCAAAAACATACTTCTTCTCCCTCCATTCTTTCACTTAGATTTTAGGTAATAATTTTTCAAGTAAGCCAAATGAATTTAGCACAAGATAATTTAGGTAAGCGGTTCCTTCGGAGTACCGAAGTCGTTTAGGGTGCTTAACACCTTCCCTATTCGAAACCAACCCCCGAATCCAAAGTCTCGATAAGGGTTTTTACTCATTTTTTCCCTTCCCACGAATAAAAATTGAGAGTTCAAAGATTGACGATTCAAATCAATTAAATGGTTTGATATCCGAAAATCGGGGAGCACAGAATGGCGACTTCACTGGGGACTTAGATCCTATGCGGGTTAAACCCACCTTACTTTCTTTATTTTGTGCTTTATTATTTGTTTACGCTTTGTGAATATTTTCTTACATGTTTACGTGAGTGGTGAGATAAGCTCTACACCCGAGCTTGAGGGAAACTTAAGATAGGACGGTGGTATAATCATAGTTCCATGCCAAGAGTACTCTTCGGTATTGGCACATGTGATAACCCTACTCAACGGAGGGATCTTGGAAATATATGTAGTCAACGTGAGTACTCATGTTTGGCATGCTATTTTCAAGTGACCATTGAAGTTGAGGACCTTTAGTCACCTTTAACCCATCCTGGCCTTTTAGGACGTAGTGCGGTGGCTAATCTAGAGTACTCTTGAATTAGTTGATACGCGATACTACACTCAAACGAGACTTTCCGACGAATATAATTGGAATGGGAGTACTCCCGTCACCCGATAAATATTCGGAAGTGGTTAAAGACTTTGGGAACTTAGTAGAACCCGTGATACAACTACATTTGAGACCGTAGTCCTTACCAAATGGCGTTGTTACCCTTGACTCCAACATGTGGACTTAACCTCATCATGTATTCTATATACTTTAGCCTAACCATGCATACATGCATTCATTCATAAACAACGTTTTCTATCAAAAATTGAAGGACTTAGACAAGTTTTTTTTGCAAACATCATGGATATGGACCTTACAAGAATGAACACCAAGAGATACAACTTCAAAAAAAAAAAACTTAACTAAGCTTTGGCTTTTGTTAAGAACCTTTTCCTTGGTTTCGTTCTTACCTTTTGAAAAAGGACATTTTGCAATATCTTCACAATTTTCAAATGAAACCATGTTTATCTACAATGGTTAAAAATTAACTTTGATAAGTCCTTCAAAAAAAAAAAAATTGTACATTTTGCATAAATCATGCGTCATCTTTGCATTCATAGTTTCTAGTCCATGTCTCATATTTTGTTTTTACCTACAAAAGGTCAATCCAACAGTAAAGTGGTCAGATGTCTTCATCCAAGTTCGGCTCGCATATGCAGACACTCGTGCAAACAGGAAAAATGGACCGGCTTGAGCAAGAGGTTCATGAGCTTCGTGGAGAGGTAACAACACTTAGGGCTGAGGTAGAGAAGTTAACTAGCCTTGTATCTTCATTGATGGCTACAAACGATCCACCGCTTGTCCAACAAAGGCCTCAATCACCATATCAGCCAATGTGCCCTCAAAAGCCTCGACAACAGGCTCCTCGGCAGTCTATCCCTCAGAATCAGGTTCCTCAGAAGTTCATTCCGCAAAATCAGGTCCAAAAAGCATCTCAGTGTGACCCGATTTCTGTGAAATATGCGGATTTGCTTCCCATTTTGCTTAAGAAGAACCTTGTTCAAACCCTACCACTTCCTCGGGTGCCGAATTCGCTGCCACCTTGGTATCGCCCTGACCTCAACTGTGTATTCCATCAAGGGGCACCAGGTCATGACACTGAGCAGTGCTACCCTTTGAAAGAAGAAGTTCAGAAGTTGATTGAAAATAACGTCTGGTCCTTCGATGACCAAGATATAAAAGTGCTACTTCAACAACAACATCTGGCTCCTCACTCTGTTGCCACTGTTAAACCCATCACCAATGTTGTTCAAGATCCGGGTTATCAACCCCAGTTTCGACTAAGTCAACAACAGTATCCGGATTCTCACTTTGTTACCACTATTTTGCCCATCATGAATGTTGTAACACCCCGTTTTCCCAATATACAAATTTCATAAACAATTATCAGAGTAAAACCATAAACGGGATATCACATAGAAATGTAATCCAAAAACAGTTAAATGATAATTTAACCTTCACAAATATCCTTAACATAGCAGCGGAAAATCATAAACATAAATCATAAACGTTTTGGCACGCAGGCCCAACAAGTATCTCAAAAGTGTTTATCAAAACATAAGCAGTTCACGTAAAAGAATGAAGCATGTTATAGCATTAAACCCCATCCCGTTACGTATCAGAGCGACCTAGACGACACAGTGAAGGCAAGGCCACTCACGACGGCAACTGCACACTAAGCACGATCACCTGCACGTTACCCACGGTCGAGGTAACATTCAAACAGAAGGGGTGAGATTTCATAACAGATTAACATTAAACAATGCAATTAAGAATCATAAGTTAACAACATGGTCATTTCATTAATTAACTTTGCATAATTGCTAAACTTTTAACACGTAATCGTATATCCATTAATTAGGAGTAACATAACATAATCAATAAGCACGTATCACGTAATCACATATTCAATCATTATCAACAAGGCATCTTAATCATGACAATGTGACAATGCTCCTAGACTCCATATATGCATGTGGTACCAATCGTCATCATAAGTATTAATATACTTTAATCGTGCGGAGGACAAAGCTCCTATAAAACGTGCGGAGGACAAAGCTCCTAATATTCGTGGTGAGGACTAAGCTCAATGATATGCTATGCATGGACTCTTAATAACAAAACATCGTATTCATCGTAATCATATGCATTCAATAACTTGAAGCGAAACGTCTTCATTTCTTTATATTCAAAAATAAACATTGCATACTCAGTTAAATAACAGCAGCAGCATAATCAAGTCACATAACAGCAGGGGATATAAACATATTAACATTAATTCAATAGAATCATAATCGTTTCATTATATCTTACATATTGCATAATACCTTAATCATGCTCAATTAACATCAATGTATCTTAATAGCTTTACAAACTGCATTAAACGTTATCTTTAGGTTTCATTACCAACTAGGGGTTCACTCTTGATCGAAAGGTGCGACACAGATCGCACAAACACACAAAACACTAAGTTCTAGACTTGCTCGCGAGGCGAGAGTCCTTACTCGCCATGGCGAGTACCACTCAAACTCCCAACTAATGTTGTTCTGGGTTCAATCCTGTCCTAAAATCATTCCTAATCATCTCTAGGTATGTTTAGGCACTTAAAGGCACTCAAGGTCCAACTAAAAAGTCAAAAATACAAAATATGACATGCACTCTGCCTAAGCTCGCGAGGCGAGAAAGGGTTGCTCGCCATGGCGAGTTGGACCAAACAACTCGCGAGGCGAAGGAAAGGGGCTCGCGTGGCGAGCGATGAAGTCCATCACTCGCGAGGCGAGGTTCATCACTCGCTGTGGCGAGCGATGAACAGAAGCACGGGCAGACTAGGGTTTTTCTCAAAAATCCAACACACAACATGGTTCAAAGCCTAATTTTGATTCCAGAATTCATCCTAAACATATTCTAAGGTTAAAGGACGGTTTCTACATCAATCTAACAAGTTTTACCGTTTGATCATCAATTTTTAGGGTTTTAACCTAATTCCAAAACTTTTCTAAATCAATCCTAACTTTGTCAACTAATCATCAGAATTACAGAGGTTAATGCTACTGAGTTATTAGTCCCACCCTTACCTGGTTATGAAGAAAATCGCAGCCCTCTTGGTCACTTGCTCCTCTCTAAGCTTTTTCTCCCTTTTCCAAAAGTTTTCACGTACAATCAGTTTTTCTAACAATTAGGTCTTCTCTATTTATATCTCTTCCTAATTACTTATCTTATCTCAATTTCTCCCCCAAAACTATCTAAAATATCAAAACAACCCTCAACTAAATATTTTATATTATTTTCAAATCTTTATTTTATTTAACAATAAAATATATTCTCTAATCTTAATCAAATCCTCCAAAACTCATAACTTATCACATCATCAATCAAATCACTAAATTCACCACAAATCATCAAACATATCAAAATCATGCATATATTATATAATCATAATATAATTGCCTAAACTCGATTAAATAACGATTAAACGAAAGTGGGCGTTACAACTCTCCCCCACTTAAAAGATTTTCGTCCTCGAAAATTTACCTCAAGCAAACAACTCTGGATAAGACTCCAGCATCTTACTCTCAAGTTCCCACGTCAAGCTTTCACCAGTCGCTCCCGACCAAACGACTCTCACGAGAGGTATCTCCTTGCCTCTCAACGTCTTCACTTTACGATCGTCAATCCTCAACGGTAAAGTTTCTACCGTAAGGTTGTCTCTAACTTGCACATCGTCGCTTTGGATCACATGAGATGGATCCGGAACATACTTTCGAAGTTGCGACACATGGAAAACGTTGTGCAAATTCGAAAGATGCGGTGGTAAACCCACTCGGTAAGCCACCGTTCCAACTCTTTCCAATATCTGATACGGACCAATGAACTTCGGGGTCAACTTCTTTGACTTCAAAGCACGTCCTACACCAGTCATAGGAGTGACTCTCAAAAACACGTGGTCTCCCTCCTGAAATTCAAGATCTTTTCTACGCTTATCATGATAACTCTTTTGTCGACTCTGCGACGCCTTCATTTTCTCTTGGATCATCTGAACTTTCTCAGTAGTTTGCTGAACAATTTCTGGTCCTAAGACCACTCTTTCTCCTGATTCAAACCAACACAACGGAGTTCTGCATCTCCGACCATACAAAGCCTCGAACGGTGCCATTCCAATACTAGAATGATAACTATTATTATAAGTGAACTCGATCAACGGAAGATGACTATCCCAAGTTCCTCCTTGTTCAAGAACACAAATTCTCAACAAATCCTCTAGCGACTGAATTGTCCTCTCCGACTGACCATCTGTCTGTGGATGATACGCCGAACTCAATCTCAACTTCGAACCCAAGGCCTCTTGCAAACTTTTCCAAAATCTAGAAGTAAATCTTGGATCTCTATCTGATACAATGCTCGAAGGAACACCATGCAACTTCACAATCTCTTTGATGTAAATCTCTGCCAACTGGGCAACAGGGAAACTAATATTAATAGGTAGGAAATGAGCTGACTTCGTCAACCTATCAACAATAACCCAAATTGCGTCGCTCCCCCTCGGAGTATTCGGCAAACTCGTCACAAAATCCATCGATATACTATCCCATTTCCATTCTGGCACGTCTAAAGGTACCATCATTCCCGCAGGTTTCTGATGCTCAACTTTCGACTTCTGACAAACTAAACAGGAATACACAAACTGTGCCACATCTCGTTTCAAACCAGACCACCAGAAAATCTTCTTTAAATCATGATACATCTTCGTAGCTCCCGGATGAATACTCAAGCTACTTCTATGACTCTCTTCAAGAATCATCTTCTTAATCTCTTCATTGTCTGGGATACAAATTCTTCCTCGGAATCTCAACACACCTTGATCATCGATTTTAAAATCACTGTCTTCAGTCTGATCTCTAGCAACCAACAAGTCCACAAACTTTACATCAACTTTCTGTGCTTCCTTGATACTTTTCAGAAATTCACTATCAATTTTCAGCATACCCAGTTTCACACTCTGAGGTGACCATTCGCAAACCAAACTCATATCTCTAAACTGTTCAAGCAATTCGAACTCCCTGACCATCATGGCGGACATATGCAATGTCTTCCTACTCAAGGCATCTGCAACAACATTAGCTTTACCTGGATGATAATTCAAACCAAAGTCATAATCCTTTAGCAACTCTAGCCATCTTCGCTGTCTCATATTCAATTCCTTCTGATCGAACAAATACTTCAAGCTCTTGTGATCACTAAACACCTCAAACCTCGAACCATACAAATAATGTCTCCATATCTTCAATACAAAGACTACAGCCGCCAACTCGAGATCATGCGTAGGATAATTCTTCTCATGAACTCTCAACTGTCTTGAAGCATAAGCTACCACTTTACCTTCTTGCATAAGTACACCTCCTAAACCCAACTTGGACGCATCACAATATACCACAAAAGGTTCATCCGACTTCGGCAAAATTAACACGGGAGCAGTCGTCAAACGCTTCTTCAATTCACCGAAACTTTTCTCACAATGGACGTCCCACACAAAAGTTTTACCTTTACAAGTCAACTGCGTTAGCGGAAGAGCTAACTTAGAAAATCCTTCAATAAACCTTCTATAGTAACCAGCTAAACCCAAGAAACTTCTAATCTCTGTAACGGACTTTGGAGTCTCCCACTGTGATACCGCTTCAACTTTAGACGGATCCACTGCAATACCGTCACCAGAAATAACATGGCCTAGAAAACTCACTTCTTTCAACCAGAATTCACACTTAGACAATTTAGCATAAAGCTTCTTCTCTTTCAACACTTGCAAAACAATCTTCAGATGCTCAGAATGTTCTTCTTCAGTCTTGGAGTAAATCAAAATATCATCGATGAACACAACTACGAACCGATCCAAAAATGCATGGAAGATGCGATTCATATACTCCATAAACACTCCAGGTGCATTGGTAACTCCAAAAGGCATAACTTTATATTCATAGTGACCATAACGCGTTCTGAAAGCCGTCTTCTGCATATCTTCATCCTTTACTTTAATCTGGTGATAACCTGATCTCAAATCAATCTTGCTGAAAACTCGTGCACCCACTAGCTGATCCATCAAATCATCAATTCTCGGAAGTGGATACCTATTCTTGATAGTTACCTTGTTCAACTGTCGATAATCAATACACAACCGCATACTACCATCTTTCTTCTTTACTAGCAAAACCGGCGCTCCCCAAGGTGAAACACTTGGTCTAACAAACTTCTTCTCAAGCAAGTCTTCCAACTGTTTCTTCAACTCAGATAACTCAGAAGCAGACATACGATAAGGTGCCATCGAGACCGGCTTCGTTCCAGGAACAAGATCAATAGAAAACTCAACTTCTCTCTCTGGAGGCACATCAGGAATCTCATCTGGAAAAACTTCAGGAAATTCACACACCACCGGTAACCTACCAATCACTGCTTGATTCTCAATAGATAAAGTAGCCATTAACGAAAACATCAAGATACCGTCGCGTTCCAGTTGCTTCAGCTGCTTAGTAGATAAAAACTCTGCACCACTTTCCTCTTCAACGGAAGAGAAATGCACTGACTTGCTAAAACAATTAATAAGAACGTGGTTGTACTCTAACCAGTTCATACCCAAAATCACATCCATACCACTCAAAGGTAGACAAACTAAATCCATTTCAAAATCACGACCAAACATAGACAAAGGACATTTCAAACATACGAGAGAAGTAGTCACCGAACCCTTAGCTGGAGTTTCGACAACCATCTCTCCATTCATATCAGACAAATCAAGACCCAAAGCAGAAACACAATCGAAAGCAATAAAACAATGCGTAGCACCAGTATCAATAATAGCAACTAAAGGAGTATTATTAATATAGCAAGTACCTCTGATCAAACGATCCTCATTCTCTGTCTGAGTCCCAGTCAAAGCAAAGACCCTACCAGTAGTCGGCGCCCTCTTAGGCTGAGTACACTGTGAACTAATGTGACCCTCTCCATTGCAATTAAAGCACACAATGTCTGTACGATTGCAATCAGCTACAACGTGACCTTTCTTGCCACACCGAACACACTTCTTGATTTCCTCCGGGCAGACGTTGCTTTTGTGGCCTTTCTCACCACAATTGAAACACACAATCTCTGCAACATCCTTCTTCTTAGGCCGCCTAACATCGACCATCTTCTGTTTCCCTTTATCAGCAGGGGCACTGTACGGCTTAGGACGACTCTGCTGTCCCTTACCCTTCCTCTCATTCACTACCTTGTAGTGAGCCTTCGTATCCTCTTCATAGATCCTGCAGCTATTAACTAAGTCCTGAAAAACTCTCAGCTGTTGATACCCAATCGCCCTCTTGATGTCGGGCCTCAAACCGTTCTCGAACTTGATGCATCTCGAGAACTCAGCATTCTCTGCAGTATAGTGCGGATAGAACTTAGACAGCTCCACGAACTTGGCAGCATACTCTGTCACGGACATGTTTCCTTGCTTCAGCTCAAGGAATTCGATCTCTTTCTTCCCGCGAACATCCTCCGGAAAGTATCTTCTCAGGAACTCTCTCCTGAAAACAGCCCAAGTCACCACAGCTCCCTCCTGCCCAAGGGTAGGCAGAAGAGCAACCCACCAGTCATCAGCTTCCTCGGCTAGCTGATGAGTACCAAACCGCACCTTCTGATCTTCAGTGCACTGCATAACTCGGAAAATCCTCTCAATCTCCTTAAGCCACGTCTGGGCTCCATCAGGGTCATAACGTCCTTTGAAGGTCGGAGGGTTCTTCTTCATGAACGTCTCCAACATCCTAGCTTCCGCGTTCGCACCAGCATTTGCGTTAGGTTGTTGTCCCACAGCTTGGGCAACAGCTTGTAGAGCAGCAGCTAATGCAGCATCATTCCTTCCAGCCATTCTGATATTCTACAAAAGTAGCAACAACAACATAAGATAGTAATATAAATATTACTAAGACTCGACACGACTCTCTAATTGACCGGACGGATCGACCTGCTCTGATACCAATTGTAACACCCCGTTTTCCCAATATACAAATTTCATAAACAATTATCAGAGTAAAACCATAAACGGGATATCACATAGAAATGTAATCCAAAAACAGTTAAATGATAATTTAACCTTCACAAATATCCTTAACATAGCAGCGGAAAATCATAAACATAAATCATAAACGTTTTGGCACGCAGGCCCAACAAGTATCTCAAAAGAGTTTATCAAAACATAAGCAGTTCACGTAAAAGAATGAAGCATGTTATAGCATTAAACCCCATCCCGTTACGTATCAGAGCGACCTAGACGACACAGTGAAGGCAAGGCCACTCACGACGGCAACTGCACACTAAGCACGATCACCTGCACGTTACCCACGGTCGAGGTAACATTCAAATAGAAGGGGTGAGATTTCATAACAGATTAACATTAAACAATGCAATTAAGAATCATAAGTTAACAACATGGTCATTTCATTAATTAACTTTGCATAATTGCTAAACTTTTAACACGTAATCGTATATCCATTAATTAGGAGTAACATAACATAATCAATAAGCACGTATCACGTAATCACATATTCAATCATTATCAACAAGGCATCTTAATCATGACAATGTGACAATGCTCCTAGACTCCATATATGCATGTGGTACCAATCGTCATCATAAGTATTAATATACTTTAATCGTGCGGAGGACAAAGCTCCTATAAAACGTGCGGAGGACAAAGCTCCTAATATTCGTGGTGAGGACTAAGCTCAATGATATGCTATGCATGGACTCTTAATAACAAAACATCGTATTCATCGTAATCATATGCATTCAATAACTTGAAGCGAAACGTCTTCATTTCTTTATATTCAAAAATAAACATTGCATACTCAGTTAAATAACAGCAGCAGCATAATCAAGTCACATAACAGCAGGGGATATAAACATATTAACATTAATTCAATAGAATCATAATCGTTTCATTATATCTTACATATTGCATAATACCTTAATCATGCTCAATTAACATCAATGTATCTTAATAGCTTTACAAACTGCATTAAACGTTATCTTTAGGTTTCATTACCAACTAGGGGTTCACTCTTGATCGAAAGGTGCGACACAGATCGCACAAACACACAAAACACTAAGTTCTAGACTTGCTCGCGAGGCGAGAGTCCTTACTCGCCATGGCGAGTACCACTCAAACTCCCAACTAATGTTGTTCTGGGTTCAATCCTGTCCTAAAATCATTCCTAATCATCTCTAGGTATGTTTAGGCACTTAAAGGCACTCAAGGTCCAACTAAAAAGTCAAAAATACAAAATATGACATGCACTCTGCCTAAGCTCGCGAGGCGAGAAAGGGTTGCTCGCCATGGCGAGTTGGACCAAACAACTCGCGAGGCGAAGGAAAGGGGCTCGCGTGGCGAGCGATGAAGTCCATCACTCGCGAGGCGAGGTTCATCACTCGCTGTGGCGAGCGATGAACAGAAGCACGGGCAGACTAGGGTTTTTCTCAAAAATCCAACACACAACATGGTTCAAAGCCTAATTTTGATTCCAGAATTCATCCTAAACATATTCTAAGGTTAAAGGACGGTTTCTACATCAATCTAACAAGTTTTACCGTTTGATCATCAATTTTTAGGGTTTTAACCTAATTCCAAAACTTTTCTAAATCAATCCTAACTTTGTCAACTAATCATCAGAATTACAGAGGTTAATGCTACTGAGTTATTAGTCCCACCCTTACCTGGTTATGAAGAAAATCGCAGCCCTCTTGGTCACTTGCTCCTCTCTAAGCTTTTTCTCCCTTTTCCAAAAGTTTTCACGTACAATCAGTTTTTCTAACAATTAGGTCTTCTCTATTTATATCTCTTCCTAATTACTTATCTTATCTCAATTTCTCCCCCAAAACTATCTAAAATATCAAAACAACCCTCAACTAAATATTTTATATTATTTTCAAATCTTTATTTTATTTAACAATAAAATATATTCTCTAATCTTAATCAAATCCTCCAAAACTCATAACTTATCACATCATCAATCAAATCACTAAATTCACCACAAATCATCAAACATATCAAAATCATGCATATATTATATAATCATAATATAATTGCCTAAACTCGATTAAATAACGATTAAACGAAAGTGGGCGTTACAAATGTTGTCCGCAATCCGGGTTATCAGCCCCAGTTTCAGCAATATCAACAACAGCCTCGACAACAGGATCCAAGAATTAAATTTGATCCGATTCCAATGAAATATGGGGAGTTGTTTCCCTATTTGCTTGAGAGGAACCTTGTCCAGACTAGGCCACCTCCTCCAATACCGAAGAAATTGCCGGCTCGATGGAGACCTGATCTCTTTTGTGTTTTCCATCAAGGGGCACAAGGTCATGATGTTGAGCGCTGTTTTTCTTTAAAGATTGAAGTCCAGAAACTGATCGAAGACGATCTCATACCTTTCGAAGAGTTTGGATCTGAATGTGCAAGTTAACCTGCTATCGGATTTTTGGACCTTGGGTTGACATGTGGAGTGTTTAGCTACAATTGGGCCTTTGCTGATGTTTATTTCTACTACTCTTTTGTTCAGTTAATATGTTTGTTTATAGCTTTATGTTTTTTTTAAAAAAAAAAAATAAAAAAAAATCCTTTCGTCCCACCCGTGACGAAAGTGAACTTGTTTAGGGCTTTATGCTGTATCTATTTTCATCATTAATGAAAAGGTCGTCTTGGTCCCGACTTTCTTTTATTTTGTGCTTTTTCTGGAAAAATGGTAATACAAAAAACCAAAAATTTCTTTTTCTTTTAATCATTTCCACATATCTGCATAATCATAATATTTATATCAATAATCAAATCATGCATTAATAAACCCGTTGAACACTTATACCCTGTACTCTCGCTCGACTTTGAGTTCCTTGTATATGAGGCTGAAGAAGAGGATGATGAAGAAACTTCCACTAAGATTTCTCTCCTACTAGGGCATCTTGGCCATAGAAGCAGCAAATATCAAGAAAGATTGTCCAAAAGAGGACTTTCATGTACAGAGACTGGCACGAGATGCTACCATTTGTCTTGCAAGGATATTATACTTCAAGTGCACACTTCAACATGGGCAACCCACCCTCCATCCCTCTGTATAAAATATAAACGCAGTGCCTCACATGGAGGTCAAAGTCCCGTCAACGGGAGTTCCAATGAAAGCTAAGCTTGATTGAATTTAAAAGTGTTACTGCCATATGGCGTGGACAGTTGTATCAAAAGCATGAAGCAAGTTTTCAACAAGAGAAGGCTCGCCCCCATGAATGTCAAGAGAGTGGCCTTGTGCTCAAAAGTTATACTATCTGATTTAACCAAGTTCCAGGGGCAATGAATGCCTAATACAAAGAATGAGGGTAAACTTGTATGTTCTGTGAATACCGATGCAGTCAAGAAATACTTTGTTAAAATGAAAAAGCTCGATAAGTCGCAAACCTGAAAAGGCGGCTTAGGCAAAAAAAAGAGCGTCTCGATGGACTGAAAACCCAAAAGGGCGGTCCATGCAAAAGTTAGAGACATATATAAAAAAAAAATGAAAAAATGATGATTATCCTGATAGGTTGAAACCCGCAAGGGCGATCTATGCAAAAGTTAAGGATCATGACAAAGCAACTGCATCTGGTCGGACATGACTCATCTAGGGCATTTCAGCCGTCAAAAGACTTCCGACTCATGGTAAGGTAACTGCATCTGGTCGGACATGACTCATATGGGGCATTTCAGCCGTCAAAAGACCTCCGACTCATGGCAAGGTAACAGCATCAAATCAGATATGATTCATCTGGGGCATTTCAGCCGTCAAAAGACCTTCGACTCATGGCAAGGTAATTGCATCAAATCAGATATGATTCATCTGGGGCATCTTAGTTGTTAAAGGGCTTCCGTTCTGAAGCGTCTGCAAATCAAAGACTCAGAACAGTGGGATTCAAAGTTGGTAGAGGAAACAGTGGTTATTGTGTTCAATGTACCTTTTCCATTTAATTACCATTTTCCAAACTTTTAAAATCCGTGGAACCACGCCTTTGGCAGGCCACCACTCCATTTACATTAACTTGAGCTTGTGCCCATTTATTTGAAATTCTCATTTATTCTGTTTGCAAACTTTTCTTCTATTTTTGATGTTAATACCTAAAGCAAAAAAAATTCAAAAAAAAAAAAAAATCTTTTAAAAAAAAAAAAAAAAAACTTTTATCATGTCTTCTGAAAAGCATAAACAACAGGTACATCTTCTTTGAACTTATGAGCAGGTGAAACATACATCAACATCCGTCTCAAGGACAGTTAAACTCTGCAAGGTTGGCATGACTAAAAGCTGTGAGATGACCTCTGTCAAAAAAAAAAGAGATAAAAAAAAAAAAGGGGCTCGCTAAGTCGAAAACCCGAAAGGGCGGCTTAAGCCAAAAATGAGCGTCCCGGTGGACTGAAAACCCGAAAGGGCGGTCCAGGCAAAAATTAGGGGCATACAAAAAACTATTCCCGGTGGATTGAAAATCCGAAAGGGCGGTCCAGGCAAAAGTTAGGGATTCAAAAAAATATATACAAAAAGTGACAAAAAAAGACAGAGGCATCACAGTTCAAGTTGACCAAATGGAAGAATGCACTTTGTGTTGGCTTACAGAATGGCGACTTCTGCCAGATTTATTAATTGATGGGTTTTATCCCGAAAAATTGCGACTTCTGCCTGTGGTTTGATTGATGACAACTTCTGCATGTGCTTTGATTGATGGTGACTTCTGCCAGAATGGTTGATTGATGGGTTTCATCCAGATAAATGGCGACTTCTACCCCAGTTTTTGATCATGAGGACTTACCCCAGCAGTATGTTTAAGGAGCGGTACCCCCAACATTGGTTGATTCATCTCCCGTGACTTTATCCCCAATGAAGGCTTTGAGTGTTCGTACAGTGACGTCGGGCCATTCTCCTTGTAGACCTGCCCAGTCCTGTCTCAACAATCTTACCATTATACCGTCATATGAGTCTCATACATATTCATTCATTCATGCATACATAACACGCATATAAATATCATCCATACATAGTTGCATTTTTACCCAATGGTTTATTTCAATATCCTCAGATATCACCCCCGGTGTGTCTAATTCCAAAATGTCATCAAATCAAACATGTTCCAAAGGGGCAGGTCTCACCAGTAACCAGACTATACAATTCCCCATTGTCGTCAGACAATTTCTTTGTTCCCCTTAACTTTACCTTTATCAAGTTACTCCCTCATTGATACCAAGCTTTACAATGTCTTTACTTTCACCGGAGGCTTTGTTTTTAGCAGATGCTAACGGTCCGTCTTGCCTTTATTTTACCGTGTGTTTGCTATCCCACAATGTTAGCAAACCCTGTCGGTCCATCATGTCTTTACTTTCGCCACTCGTCGGCAATCAAATCATGTCTTTACTTTCGCCACTCGTCGGCAAATCATGTCTTTACTTTCGCCACTCGTCGGCAAATCATGTCTTTATTTTCGCCACTCGTCGGCAATCAAATCATGTCTTTACTTTCACCACTCGTCGGCAAATCATGTCTTTACTTTCGCCACTCGTCGGCAAATCATGTCTTTATTTTCGCCACTCGTCGGCAATCAAATCATGTCTTTACTTTAGCCACTCGTCGGCAAATCATGTCTTTATTTTCGCCACTCGTCGGCCAATCATGTCTTTACTTTCACCACACGTCGGCCAATCATGTCTTTACTTTCGCCACTCGTCGGCTAATCATGTCCTTACCTTTACCTTGAATCAACGTTAATAAACATAATCATTTATACTCCAGTCGTTTCAAGTTATCTACAGCAATCATAAGCATTACCTATCATTTCTTTCCCCAGTGATATTTATCCAATTGTCCCCCAATCAGTCTTTTATGCATCATCTTTACATTCATGCTTGTATCATGTGCACTCATATCATCACATTCATCAGCATCGCATATCTGGCATTTCAAACGGTCCAAATTGGCGTCTTTTTATATTTAAGTCTCTTCGACCCTTTGGTTTAAAAGTTTTCCCTTTTAAAACCTTCGTGACGAAGAAACTTAAATAGGGGCATCTGTCATACCCCAAATTTGGACCATTTAAAATCTTTTTTGTCCATATTTTAAAATAGTCCACATTCTCTTCTATTTGTCTTTTTTACCATTTAAAACTCGTGTTTTTCTTCTTTAATCATTTTAAAAACTTTTATCTGCATTTTTATAACTTTTTGAGCGCATTTTATAGTCTTGTTAGTCATAATAATCAAGTCATTTTAAAAGGTTTAATCATATTTTAAAAATCGCGTCCTTTTAATCATTTCAGACAAAATTTCGGCAGGGAGGATACTTTGAAGTACCTCATGTCAGATTTCAAAGGGCCTTTTTTTTATTTATTAATTAATATTTTATTTGTCATTTTTTATTTTTTATTTTTGTTTATTATTATTTTTTATTTTTATTTTTTTGAAAAAAAACAAAGAAAGGAAAGTCAGTCACGTGACTTTCTTTCTTCTTTCCCTTTTTTTTTTTTCTTTTTTCTTCTTTTTCTTCTTTCTTTTCTTTTTCTTTTTATTTTTATTTGTTATTTGTTAAGTCTTTGTCCCCAAGTCTCCAACAGGGGTATTTTGGTCTTTGATCTGTACCAGAGCCAACCCTATTTTGTCACTATAAGTACACTGTCTAATCATTGGAAAACGGGTCCGAAAATCACTGTAGCCGCGTCAGAGTCAGAAAACGGGTCAGATTGGTCCCTATCACATAGAAAACACCTTTCCCTTTTCTCTCTCTTTCCAAATACGGATCAAATACCAAAAATCACAAAAAGATGAACATCACCAACAACACTCATATTCATGAACATTCATCCTCATAACTTTTTACCAGAAATCAACATAAACACCACAAATCCATAAAACCAACTCAAATCAACACATAACAAAAACAAAGCGAACCGAACCGGAGCAAAAGGGACGCGCCGGAACCGGATCGGAGAGAAGCAAGCAACACGTATTCGAATCAAAGAGCAAAAAGAGCAGAACGGAGCAAAAAGAGCAGATCGGACCAGAAACAACAACAACAAAGCATAAAGAGGTAAGAAAATTTTCAAACCTTCATTTGTAGATCTAGATCAAATTTCTCTACCCTTTTAAAAACTAACACCGGATTCGTATAGAGGAGAAGGAGAAGAAGCTTTTGATGTAAAAAAATTTCAAAGAAAAATAAAAAAGGGCTCCGACGCGGCGGCGCTATGGCCGACCACCGCGCCGGAGCAGCTCCGGCCGCCCCTATTCATCTTCTCCGGCGCTGTGTTCTTGAGGGAAGGGAGAGCTTCTCTCTCTAAGTTTAACTTAGAGAGAGAAGTGTTTTGGTTTTGTTTTGTTTTTTTGTTAAAATTGCTTTTATAGTGCTTTCTTTTTTGCTAGATCACACGCGCGCGTATTCATAATTTTACAATGCTCCATCGCGTTAGTAGCCATCAGATCTGGATCGTTCCTTGATCTGACGGCCACTGTTTGATCTGTCTTTAAATTATGTATGTGTTCTGCTGTGTGGACTGTGGTATGTTTTCTGTTTGAACCGTCAGATCGTTGATCTGACGGTCGCTGTGCTCTCTATGTTTCCTTCTCTATTTTGTGCTTTTTTTAAACCCTTGGATCTTTGATCCAATGGCTGTGATGAGATCTTGGGATTCAGATCTGGACCTCTGGATTCATCCAACGGTCCAGATTAGTTCCTGCTGAGCCAATTTTTTTTATTTCTTCTTGTCTTTATTTTTTAAATACTATTTTTACATTTTTTGACATTTTTGTGCTTAGAAAAAATTCCAAAAATATTATTCTCATCATTTTAATTTTCTCTAATTTTAAAAATTCATCCTACTTGTTTTCTTTTAAAATTTTCTTGTTCATTTCATTACTTGCTTTTAATCTCTATATGATGATTTTAATTGTTGCTTGGCTTAAATTCTTGCTTATTATTTCTTATGTCTTATTCATCATAATATTTCTTGTGATTACTAACTATTTAATTTTTGTCTTGAATCATAGCATGCACATTTAATTTTCTCATCATTTTATTTTGTCATTGACTTAGTCTGTATAAATAGGGAATTGATGTAATTTTATTTCTTGCATTTTTATTTTGGCATAAAGGCCTTAGGATTGTATTTAGGAGTTGATGTAATAATGTAGGTAACACAAGCACCGACACATGCACCGACACTACCACAATTTATTTACCGCTTTCCGCTCGTTTTTCTACGACGTTACGTTAGTTTTCACCGTTAGTTTAGAAAAATCATTTTCTCAAAAAATCAAATATGCAAAACTTCAAAATCATTTTCTTAATAACATTTTTCCTTTATTTTCTTAATCAAATTCTCAATCAATTTTAATTCAACTTCAATCATTTTCAAAATTTAAAATCAATCAACCTCACTCATTTCTTTTATCTCATGCCTTGAGGCCTCTTTCTCTTCTTAAAACCATTTTCAAAAAAATCTTAAAATCAACCTAACCCACCAAAGAAATTCTTGAGTGGAACTACGTCGGTTTTGATTCCTTTCCCAAAAAGGGTACGTAGGCAGAGGACTTGTCCTTCCAAATCAAATAAAAATAAACCAAAAACATACTTCTTCTCCCTCCATTCTTTCACTTAGATTTTAGGTAATAATTTTTCAAGTAAGCCAAATGAATTTAGCACAAGATAATTTAGGTAAGCGGTTCCTTCGGAGTACCGAAGTCGTTTAGGGTGCTTAACACCTTCCCTATTCGAAACCAACCCCCGAATCCAAAGTCTCGATAAGGGTTTTTACTCATTTTTTCCCTTCCCACGAATAAAAATTGAGAGTTCAAAGATTGACGATTCAAATCAATTAAATGGTTTGATATCCGAAAATCGGGGAGCACAGAATGGCGACTTCACTGGGGACTTAGATCCTATGCGGGTTAAACCCACCTTACTTTCTTTATTTTGTGCTTTATTATTTGTTTACGCTTTGTGAATATTTTCTTACATGTTTACGTGAGTGGTGAGATAAGCTCTACACCCGAGCTTGAGGGAAACTTAAGATAGGACGGTGGTATAATCATAGTTCCATGCCAAGAGTACTCTTCGGTATTGGCACATGTGATAACCCTACTCAACGGAGGGATCTTGGAAATATATGTAGTCAACGTGAGTACTCATGTTTGGCATGCTATTTTCAAGTGACCATTGAAGTTGAGGACCTTTAGTCACCTTTAACCCATCCTGGCCTTTTAGGACGTAGTGCGGTGGCTAATCTAGAGTACTCTTGAATTAGTTGATACGCGATACTACACTCAAACGAGACTTTCCGACGAATATAATTGGAATGGGAGTACTCCCGTCACCCGATAAATATTCGGAAGTGGTTAAAGACTTTGGGAACTTAGTAGAACCCGTGATACAACTACATTTGAGACCGTAGTCCTTACCAAATGGCGTTGTTACCCTTGACTCCAACATGTGGACTTAACCTCATCATGTATTCTATATACTTTAGCCTAACCATGCATACATGCATTCATTCATAAACAACGTTTTCTATCAAAAATTGAAGGACTTAGACAAGTTTTTTTTGCAAACATCATGGATATGGACCTTACAAGAATGAACACCAAGAGATACAACTTCAAAAAAAAAAAACTTAACTAAGCTTTGGCTTTTGTTAAGAACCTTTTCCTTGGTTTCGTTCTTACCTTTTGAAAAAGGACATTTTGCAATATCTTCACAATTTTCAAATGAAACCATGTTTATCTACAATGGTTAAAAATTAACTTTGATAAGTCCTTCAAAAAAAAAAAATTGTACATTTTGCATAAATCATGCGTCATCTTTGCATTCATAGTTTCTAGTCCATGTCTCATATTTTGTTTTTACCTACAAAAGGTCAATCCAACAGTAAAGTGGTCAGATGTCTTCATCCAAGTTCGGCTCGCATATGCAGACACTCGTGCAAACAGGAAAAATGGACCGGCTTGAGCAAGAGGTTCATGAGCTTCGTGGAGAGGTAACAACACTTAGGGCTGAGGTAGAGAAGTTAACTAGCCTTGTATCTTCATTGATGGCTACAAACGATCCACCGCTTGTCCAACAAAGGCCTCAATCACCATATCAGCCAATGTGCCCTCAAAAGCCTCGACAACAGGCTCCTCGGCAGTCTATCCCTCAGAATCAGGTTCCTCAGAAGTTCATTCCGCAAAATCAGGTCCAAAAAGCATCTCAGTGTGACCCGATTTCTGTGAAATATGCGGATTTGCTTCCCATTTTGCTTAAGAAGAACCTTGTTCAAACCCTACCACTTCCTCGGGTGCCGAATTCGCTGCCACCTTGGTATCGCCCTGACCTCAACTGTGTATTCCATCAAGGGGCACCAGGTCATGACACTGAGCAGTGCTACCCTTTGAAAGAAGAAGTTCAGAAGTTGATTGAAAATAACGTCTGGTCCTTCGATGACCAAGATATAAAAGTGCTACTTCAACAACAACATCTGGCTCCTCACTCTGTTGCCACTGTTAAACCCATCACCAATGTTGTTCAAGATCCGGGTTATCAACCCCAGTTTCGACTAAGTCAACAACAGTATCCGGATTCTCACTTTGTTACCACTATTTTGCACATCATGAATGTTGTCCGCAATCCGGGTTATCAGCCCCAGTTTCAGCAATATCAACAACAGCCTCGACAACAGGATCCAAGAATTAAATTTGATCCGATTCCAATGAAATATGGGGAGTTGTTTCCCTATTTGCTTGAGAGGAACCTTGTCCAGACTAGGCCACCTCCTCCAATACCGAAGAAATTGCCGGCTCGATGGAGACCTGATCTCTTTTGTGTTTTCCATCAAGGGGCACAAGGTCATGATGTTGAGCGCTGTTTTTCTTTAAAGATTGAAGTCCAGAAACTGATCGAAGACGATCTCATACCTTTCGAAGAGTTTGGATCTGAATGTGCAAGTTAACCTGCTATCGGATTTTTGGACCTTGGGTTGACATGTGGAGTGTTTAGCTACAATTGGGCCTTTGCTGATGTTTATTTCTACTACTCTTTTGTTCAGTTAATATGTTTGTTTATAGCTTTATGTTTTTTTTTAAAAAAAAAAAAAAAAAAAAATCCTTTCGTCCCACCCGTGACGAAAGTGAACTTGTTTAGGGCTTTATGCTGTATCTATTTTCATCATTAATGAAAAGGTCGTCTTGGTCCCGACTTTCTTTTATTTTGTGCTTTTTCTGGAAAAATGGTAATACAAAAAACCAAAAATTTCTTTTTCTTTTAATCATTTCCACATATCTGCATAATCATAATATTTATATCAATAATCAAATCATGCATTAATAAACCCGTTGAACACTTATACCCTGTACTCTCGCTCGACTTTGAGTTCCTTGTATATGAGGCTGAAGAAGAGGATGATGAAGAAACTTCCACTAAGATTTCTCTCCTACTAGGGCATCTTGGCCATAGAAGCAGCAAATATCAAGAAAGATTGTCCAAAAGAGGACTTTCATGTACAGAGACTGGCACGAGATGCTACCATTTGTCTTGCAAGGATATTATACTTCAAGTGCACACTTCAACATGGGCAACCCACCCTCCATCCCTCTGTATAAAATATAAACGCAGTGCCTCACATGGAGGTCAAAGTCCCGTCAACGGGAGTTCCAATGAAAGCTAAGCTTGATTGAATTTAAAAGTGTTACTGCCATATGGCGTGGACAGTTGTATCAAAAGCATGAAGCAAGTTTTCAACAAGAGAAGGCTCGCCCCCATGAATGTCAAGAGAGTGGCCTTGTGCTCAAAAGTTATACTATCTGATTTAACCAAGTTCCAGGGGCAATGAATGCCTAATACAAAGAATGAGGGTAAACTTGTATGTTCTGTGAATACCGATGCAGTCAAGAAATACTTTGTTAAAATGAAAAAGCTCGATAAGTCGCAAACCTGAAAAGGCGGCTTAGGCAAAAAAAAGAGCGTCTCGATGGACTGAAAACCCAAAAGGGCGGTCCATGCAAAAGTTAGAGACATATATAAAAAAAAAATGAAAAAATGATGATTATCCTGATAGGTTGAAACCCGCAAGGGCGATCTATGCAAAAGTTAAGGATCATGACAAAGCAACTGCATCTGGTCGGACATGACTCATCTAGGGCATTTCAGCCGTCAAAAGACTTCCGACTCATGGTAAGGTAACTGCATCTGGTCGGACATGACTCATATGGGGCATTTCAGCCGTCAAAAGACCTCCGACTCATGGCAAGGTAACAGCATCAAATCAGATATGATTCATCTGGGGCATTTCAGCCGTCAAAAGACCTTCGACTCATGGCAAGGTAATTGCATCAAATCAGATATGATTCATCTGGGGCATCTTAGTTGTTAAAGGGCTTCCGTTCTGAAGCGTCTGCAAATCAAAGACTCAGAACAGTGGGATTCAAAGTTGGTAGAGGAAACAGTGGTTATTGTGTTCAATGTACCTTTTCCATTTAATTACCATTTTCCAAACTTTTAAAATCCGTGGAACCACGCCTTTGGCAGGCCACCACTCCATTTACATTAACTTGAGCTTGTGCCCATTTATTTGAAATTCTCATTTATTCTGTTTGCAAACTTTTCTTCTATTTTTGATGTTAATACCTAAAGCAAAAAAAATTCAAAAAAAAAAAAAAATCTTTTAAAAAAAAAAAAAAAAAACTTTTATCATGTCTTCTGAAAAGCATAAACAACAGGTACATCTTCTTTGAACTTATGAGCAGGTGAAACATACATCAACATCCGTCTCAAGGACAGTTAAACTCTGCAAGGTTGGCATGACTAAAAGCTGTGAGATGACCTCTGTCAAAAAAAAAAGAGATAAAAAAAAAAAAGGGGCTCGCTAAGTCGAAAACCCGAAAGGGCGGCTTAAGCCAAAAATGAGCGTCCCGGTGGACTGAAAACCCGAAAGGGCGGTCCAGGCAAAAATTAGGGGCATACAAAAAACTATTCCCGGTGGATTGAAAATCCGAAAGGGCGGTCCAGGCAAAAGTTAGGGATTCAAAAAAATATATACAAAAAGTGACAAAAAAAGACAGAGGCATCACAGTTCAAGTTGACCAAATGGAAGAATGCACTTTGTGTTGGCTTACAGAATGGCGACTTCTGCCAGATTTATTAATTGATGGGTTTTATCCCGAAAAATTGCGACTTCTGCCTGTGGTTTGATTGATGACAACTTCTGCATGTGCTTTGATTGATGGTGACTTCTGCCAGAATGGTTGATTGATGGGTTTCATCCAGATAAATGGCGACTTCTACCCCAGTTTTTGATCATGAGGACTTACCCCAGCAGTATGTTTAAGGAGCGGTACCCCCAACATTGGTTGATTCATCTCCCGTGACTTTATCCCCAATGAAGGCTTTGAGTGTTCGTACAGTGACGTCGGGCCATTCTCCTTGTAGACCTGCCCAGTCCTGTCTCAACAATCTTACCATTATACCGTCATATGAGTCTCATACATATTCATTCATTCATGCATACATAACACGCATATAAATATCATCCATACATAGTTGCATTTTTACCCAATGGTTTATTTCAATATCCTCAGATATCACCCCCGGTGTGTCTAATTCCAAAATGTCATCAAATCAAACATGTTCCAAAGGGGCAGGTCTCACCAGTAACCAGACTATACAATTCCCCATTGTCGTCAGACAATTTCTTTGTTCCCCTTAACTTTACCTTTATCAAGTTACTCCCTCATTGATACCAAGCTTTACAATGTCTTTACTTTCACCGGAGGCTTTGTTTTTAGCAGATGCTAACGGTCCGTCTTGCCTTTATTTTACCGTGTGTTTGCTATCCCACAATGTTAGCAAACCCTGTCGGTCCATCATGTCTTTACTTTCGCCACTCGTCGGCAATCAAATCATGTCTTTACTTTCGCCACTCGTCGGCAAATCATGTCTTTACTTTCGCCACTCGTCGGCAAATCATGTCTTTATTTTCGCCACTCGTCGGCAATCAAATCATGTCTTTACTTTCACCACTCGTCGGCAAATCATGTCTTTACTTTCGCCACTCGTCGGCAAATCATGTCTTTATTTTCGCCACTCGTCGGCAATCAAATCATGTCTTTACTTTAGCCACTCGTCGGCAAATCATGTCTTTATTTTCGCCACTCGTCGGCCAATCATGTCTTTACTTTCACCACACGTCGGCCAATCATGTCTTTACTTTCGCCACTCGTCGGCTAATCATGTCCTTACCTTTACCTTGAATCAACGTTAATAAACATAATCATTTATACTCCAGTCGTTTCAAGTTATCTACAGCAATCATAAGCATTACCTATCATTTCTTTCCCCAGTGATATTTATCCAATTGTCCCCCAATCAGTCTTTTATGCATCATCTTTACATTCATGCTTGTATCATGTGCACTCATATCATCACATTCATCAGCATCGCATATCTGGCATTTCAAACGGTCCAAATTGGCGTCTTTTTATATTTAAGTCTCTTCGACCCTTTGGTTTAAAAGTTTTCCCTTTTAAAACCTTCGTGACGAAGAAACTTAAATAGGGGCATCTGTCATACCCCAAATTTGGACCATTTAAAATCTTTTTTGTCCATATTTTAAAATAGTCCACATTCTCTTCTATTTGTCTTTTTTACCATTTAAAACTCGTGTTTTTCTTCTTTAATCATTTTAAAAACTTTTATCTGCATTTTTATAACTTTTTGAGCGCATTTTATAGTCTTGTTAGTCATAATAATCAAGTCATTTTAAAAGGTTTAATCATATTTTAAAAATCGCGTCCTTTTAATCATTTCAGACAAAATTTCGGCAGGGAGGATACTTTGAAGTACCTCATGTCAGATTTCAAAGGGCCTTTTTTTTATTTATTAATTAATATTTTATTTATATTTTATTTGTCATTTTTTATTTTTTATTTTTGTTTATTATTATTTTTTATTTTTATTTTTTTGAAAAAAAACAAAGAAAGGAAAGTCAGTCACGTGACTTTCTTTCTTCTTTCCCTTTTTTTTTTTTCTTTTTTCTTCTTTTTCTTCTTTCTTTTCTTTTTCTTTTTATTTTTATTTGTTATTTGTTAAGTCTTTGTCCCCAAGTCTCCAACAGAGGTATTTTGGTCTTTGATCTGTACCAGAGCCAACCCTATTTTGTCACTATAAGTACACTGTCTAATCATTGGAAAACGGGTCCGAAAATCACTGTAGCCGCGTCAGAGTCAGAAAACGGGTCAGATTGGTCCCTATCACATAGAAAACACCTTTCCCTTTTCTCTCTCTTTCCAAATACGGATCAAATACCAAAAATCACAAAAAGATGAACATCACCAACAACACTCATATTCATGAACATTCATCCTCATAACTTTTTACCAGAAATCAACATAAACACCACAAATCCATAAAACCAACTCAAATCAACACATAACAAAAACAAAGCGAACCGAACCGGAGCAAAAGGGACGCGCCGGAACCGGATCGGAGAGAAGCAAGCAACACGTATTCGAATCAAAGAGCAAAAAGAGCAGAACGGAGCAAAAAGAGCAGATCGGACCAGAAACAACAACAACAAAGCATAAAGAGGTAAGAAAATTTTCAAACCTTCATTTGTAGATCTAGATCAAATTTCTCTACCCTTTTAAAAACTAACACCGGATTCGTATAGAGGAGAAGGAGAAGAAGCTTTTGATGTAAAAAAATTTCAAAAAAAAATAAAAAAGGGCTCCGACGCGGCGGCGCTATGGCCGACCACCGCGCCGGAGCAGCTCCGGCCGCCCCTATTCATCTTCTCCGGCGCTGTGTTCTTGAGGGAAGGGAGAGCTTCTCTCTCTAAGTTTAACTTAGAGAGAGAAGTGTTTTGGTTTTGTTTTGTTTTTTTGTTAAAATTGCTTTTATAGTGCTTTCTTTTTTGCTAGATCACACGCGCGCGTATTCATAATTTTACAATGCTCCATCGCGTTAGTAGCCATCAGATCTGGATCGTTCCTTGATCTGACGGCCACTGTTTGATCTGTCTTTAAATTATGTATGTGTTCTGCTGTGTGGACTGTGGTATGTTTTCTGTTTGAACCGTCAGATCGTTGATCTGACGGTCGCTGTGCTCTCTATGTTTCCTTCTCTATTTTGTGCTTTTTTTAAACCCTTGGATCTTTGATCCAATGGCTGTGATGAGATCTTGGGATTCAGATCTGGACCTCTGGATTCATCCAACGGTCCAGATTAGTTCCTGCTGAGCCAATTTTTTTTATTTCTTCTTGTCTTTATTTTTTAAATACTATTTTTACATTTTTTGACATTTTTGTGCTTAGAAAAAATTCCAAAAATATTATTCTCATCATTTTAATTTTCTCTAATTTTAAAAATTCATCCTACTTGTTTTCTTTTAAAATTTTCTTGTTCATTTCATTACTTGCTTTTAATCTCTATATGATGATTTTAATTGTTGCTTGGCTTAAATTCTTGCTTATTATTTCTTATGTCTTATTCATCATAATATTTCTTGTGATTACTAACTATTTAATTTTTGTCTTGAATCATAGCATGCACATTTAATTTTCTCATCATTTTATTTTGTCATTGACTTAGTCTGTATAAATAGGGAATTGATGTAATTTTATTTCTTGCATTTTTATTTTGGCATAAAGGCCTTAGGATTGTATTTAGGAGTTGATGTAATAATGTAGGTAACACAAGCACCGACACATGCACCGACACTACCACAATTTATTTACCGCTTTCCGCTCGTTTTTCTACGACGTTACGTTAGTTTTCACCGTTAGTTTAGAAAAATCATTTTCTCAAAAAATCAAATATGCAAAACTTCAAAATCATTTTCTTAATAACATTTTTCCTTTATTTTCTTAATCAAATTCTCAATCAATTTTAATTCAACTTCAATCATTTTCAAAATTTAAAATCAATCAACCTCACTCATTTCTTTTATCTCATGCCTTGAGGCCTCTTTCTCTTCTTAAAACCATTTTCAAAAAAATCTTAAAATCAACCTAACCCACCAAAGAAATTCTTGAGTGGAACTACGTCGGTTTTGATTCCTTTCCCAAAAAGGGTACGTAGGCAGAAAGAAATTCTCTGCCTACGTACCCTTTTTGGGAAAGGAATCAAAACCGACGTAGTTCCACTCAAGAATTTCTTTGGTGGGTTAGGTTGATTTTAAGATTTTTTTGAAAATGGTTTTAAGAAGAGAAAGAGGCCTCAAGGCATGAGATAAAAGAAATGAATGAGGTTGATTGATTTTAAATTTTGAAAATGATTGAAGTTGAATTAAAATTGATTGAGAATTTGATTAAGAAAATAAAGGAAAAATGTTATTAAGAAAATGATTTTGAAGTTTTGCATATTTGATTTTTTGAGAAAATGATTTTTCTAAACTAACGGTGAAAACTAACGTAACGTCGTAGAAAAACGAGCGGAAAGCGGTAAATAAATTGTGGTAGTGTCGGTGCATGTGTCGGTGCTTGTGTTACCTACATTATTACATCAACTCCTAAATACAATCCTAAGGCCTTTATGCCAAAATAAAAATGCAAGAAATAAAATTACATCAATTCCCTATTTATACACACTAAGTCAATGACAAAATAAAATGATGAGAAAATTAAATGTGCATGCTATGATTCAAGACAAAAATTAAATAGTTAGTAATCACAAGAAATATTATGATGAATAAGACATAAGAAATAATAAGCAAGAATTTAAGCCAAGCAACAATTAAAATCATCATATAGAGATTAAAAGCAAGTAATGAAATGAACAAGAAAATTTTAAAAGAAAACAAGTAGGATGAATTTTTAAAATTAGAGAAAATTAAAATGATGAGAATAATATTTTTGGAATTTTTTCTAAGCACAAAAATGTCAAAAAATGTAAAAATAGTATTTAAAAAATAAAGACAAGAAGAAATAAAAAAAATTGGCTCAGCAGGAACTAATCTGGACCGTTGGATGAATCTAGAGGTCCAGATCTGAATCCCAAGATCTCATCACAGCCATTGGATCAAAGATCCAAGGGTTTAAAAAAAGCACAAAATAGAGAAGGAAACATAGAGAGCACAGCGACCGTCAGATCAACGATCTGACGGTTCAAACAGAAAACATACCACAGTCCACACAGCAGAACACATACATAATTTAAAGACAGATCAAACAGTGGCCGTCAGATCAAGGAACGATCCAGATCTGATGGCTACTAACGCGATGGAGCATTGTAAAATTATGAATACGCGCGCGTGTGATCTAGCAAAAAAGAAAGCACTATAAAAGCAATTTTAACAAAAAAACAAAACAAAACCAAAACACTTCTCTCTCTAAGTTAAACTTAAAGAGAGAAGCTCTCCCTTCCCTCAAGAACACAGCGCCGGAGAAGATGAATAGGGGCGGCCGGAGCTGCTCCGGCGCGGTGGTCGGCCATAGCGCCGCCGCGTCGGAGCCCTTTTTTATTTTTTTTTGAAATTTTTTTACATCAAAAGCTTCTTCTCCTTCTCCTCTATACGAATCCGGTGTTAGTTTTTAAAAGGGTAGAGAAATTTGATCTAGATCTACAAATGAAGGTTTGAAAATTTTCTTACCTCTTTATGCTTTGTTGTTGTTGTTTCTGGTCCGATCTGCTCTTTTTGCTCCGTTCTGCTCTTTTTGCTCTTTGATTCGAATACGTGTTGCTTGCTTCTCTCCGATCCGGTTCCGGCGCGTCCCTTTTGCTCCGGTTCGGTTCGCTTTGTTTTTGTTATGTGTTGATTTGAGTTGGTTTTATGGATTTGTGGTGTTTATGTTGATTTCTGGTAAAAAGTTATGAGGATGAATGTTCATGAATATGAGTGTTGTTGGTGATGTTCATCTTTTTGTGATTTTTGGTATTTGATCCGTATTTGGAAAGAGAGAGAAAAGGGAAAGGTGTTTTCTATGTGATAGGGACCAATCTGACCCGTTTTCTGACTCTGACGCGGCTACAGTGATTTTCGGACCCGTTTTCCAATGATTAGACAGTGTACTTATAGTGACAAAATAGGGTTGGCTCTGGTACAGATCAAAGACCAAAATACCCCTGTTGGAGACTTGGGGACAAAGACTTAACAAATAACAAATAAAAATAAAAAGAAAAAGAAAAGAAAGAAGAAAAAGAAGAAAAAAGAAAAAAAAAAGGGAAAGAAGAAAGAAAGTCACGTGACTGACTTTCCTTTCTTTGTTTTTTTTCAAAAAAATAAAAATAAAAAATAATAATAAACAAAAATAAAATATAAAAAATGACAAATAAAATAAAAATAAAATATTAATTAATAAATAAAAAAAAAAAGGCCCTTTGAAATCTGACATGAGGTACTTCAAAGTATCCTCCCTACCGAAATTTTGTCTGAAATGATTAAAAAGACGCGATTTTTAAAATATGATTAAACCTTTTAAAATGACTTGATTATTATGACTAACAAGACTATAAAATGCGCTCAAAAAGTTATAAAAATGCAGATAAAAGTTTTTAAATGATTAAAGAAGAAAAACACGAGTTTTAAATGGTAAAAAAGACAAATAGAAGAGAATGTGGACTATTTTAAAATATGAACAAAAAAGATTTTAAATGGTCCAAATTTGGGGTATGACATAAATACAAATATGTCGTTCACAAATACAATTTTTTCTTATGTATTAACCAAAAAAAATAAAAAATATCCTTATGTTATGCCTATATGTCTTTTCACACATGCAAATATTGGTTTTATATAATGTCTTTTCACACATGTGAATATTTGTTTATATATAATGTTTACTTTAATATTACTTGTCTATGGAGACTATGGGGATCTGTGACGATGCAGACGGACGTGAAAAACTCTCGAAGGTAGGAAATGGGGATGGAGAACAATTTTAGTGGTGGGGTAGGGAGTGGGGAAGTACTCCCGCAACAGGATAGAGGGTGGAATAAATAACTCTCATATCATAATATGTTGGCAAGAGAGTACAATCTTGAAGATCATTACTCAACTAAGATACTTTCTTTCACACTTTCCATTTAGGTGTCGAGATATTCTCTAGGAAGTTGAGGTTGATGAGCACATGTGTAACATTTGTGCTTTGTAGTATTCTTTATTGGCAATTTATTGGCAATTTCTTGTTGGGGGAGGTGAAAGCAATTTTCTCTTTAATTAAAATAAATTTTATTGAAAGTATGCCGGTCGGTCTCGAACCGAGGATCACATGATCACATAATAAACCCCTGCAACCAAGTGATCTCTAGGAGAACTGCCAATAGTTCTCAAATAGGTCAACTCATATGCTGCAGTTTAATGTAACATGTATAGAAAAAACCTTTGATACTATTGCTGCAGTTTAATGTAACATGCAATATAGGCAGTGTTGCTGATTGCAGCGAAAATATTGCAGTTAGTTTGAGTTTACTAATGCAACAGTTAAATGTACTAAATATCCTATTGCAGAACAATAGCAATGTTCAATTTCCACTAAGTTATGGCGCTTCTATAGCATGGATACAAGCACGAACACCGGACACGACGTGTGTATTACACCTGAAGAGTGTCCATGCTTCATAGATAGCCGCTGATAAACAACATTGAGTCGGAGATAGTGAAACAATCAAACAATAACGAAACAAAGCAAATAGAGGACACAACATTTGTCATCGTAAATAGAGTTTCAAATGAATTCTAATTGCGTTTGAATTTTTTTGCATTACCACGATTATTTACTAGTAATAACTACAAACAGGTGAATTTCATAATACTCTAATAACAAAATTCAAACTTCATCTTCATGAAGAAGCATATGAGGAATACCCTTACTAACAGGAAACCTTCTTCTAGTTTCAGGACAAACAAGAGCACCTTCTTCAAGGTGAAGTTCCAAAAGCGCGTGATGAAACCTATTCAAAAAATCATCAGAATCCAACAAAGAAGAATCAGCTTCCTTAGGTAATTCAGTATATCCCATGGATATTGAAGCTTCAACAAAAGCCTTCCAATCAATCTTCTCAAACATGTTCTTGAGAAAATCTGTATTCATTTCCACATTCTTTTCAACCACTTTCACTGCTTCGATCCGTAATGGAAAACCGTTCACTACGCCTCTTATGTTTGATGATAGCATGTTGTGTGTTAACAGTCCCATCTTTTCCGGCGAGTAGGAAAGAAGCGGCAGCCTTAAACTTTCTTGTTGAGTGTTGTTTTAGGGTTTTAGTTCTTTTTTTTTTTTTATTTTTTTTATTTTTAACATATGGTTTTAGTGTTTGTTAAAATGTGCTTATTTTTAAAAAAAGTTGATGTTCACCCTTCTTAAAAAGCTGAAAAAACACAGGTAAAAAGCGTAAATGAATCGGCGGCACCTAAGAACAGAACAGACATATGAATTTCCAAAACTCCATTGTTGCGGTTTTGATTTCCATAGGTGCGATTCTCACCAAGCTTAAGCCATTCCAAGCCAATTACAAACATAAAATCAAGTAAGTGCATTGAATCCTATTGCATTAGTTTTTTTATTATTGAATTGTTAGATTTTTTTGAATTTTTTTGACATATTTAGGTTTTGTTGATTTTAGATTTTACGATGATTTTTGATTGATTTGTTAGATGTTGTTTAGAGTAGAATTGATTGAATTGTGTTAGAAAATGTTAGGAATTGTTAGGTATTATTAGAAATTGTTAGGAATTGTTAAAATTGTTAGGAATTTGTGGTAGATTTTTTGATCTGATGTTTGCATCATGTAGAAATGTCTCAGAAACAGGGTGATGCTGCTCAATTAAAAAAAGAAGGTGATAAGAAGAAAGCTAAATCGACTGTGACATCACAAGCAATTGAATGCGATGGTTCCGTTAAAAAAAGCGATTCGAAGGTTCCGGTGTACAACTAGTCCAGACTGAGGAGGAGCGGAAGGACATGTTCCTCAACCAAAAGCAGATGCCCCAGAGATTGTCGTGGACAACCCAATTGACTTAGGTGACGAGGAAGATGATTGAATGTAATGGCTTGTAATGCCTAATTGTTTTAGATGTTTCAGATGTTTTTTTAATGGTTTTTTTATATGTTGCGCATTTTGGTACTTTGAATAAAGTCGCAGATTGAATAAATTCAATTAAAGTCGTGTACTGAATAAATTCGATTAAAGTTCCGTATTGAATAAATTCGAATAAAGTGACACAATTACACAAAATCAATTAAAACAATACACAATTTTATTTAGTTTTAATTTCATCTACATTACATTACATTCTCCCTAAATATATGTGGTATCATCATGATGTTGGATTTAAATTTATTTCTGGAAAGTTTGCCGAAAATGTCGGAATTGAAGTGTCGTATACTTAATGTAGAAATTTGCAAGTCTGTTTGAAAACTCAAAATAATAAAGAGAAAAACACATGTATTCTACAAAATCATCTATATAGGTTTTTCACATCTAATCCCTTCATATAGGATGAGTCATCACATAAAGGAATGCATCCCAATATATTCTTTAGAACTTAATCCTACTGCCCGACAAACTGACAAGTTTCAATTAACAGAGGAGCATGCTCAAGCTCAAAACAACATCTTAGAAGTGCATTCGCACCCCGTGACACTCATCCTAAACGAATGAATTTGATGTGAAAACCTATATAGTTGATTCTGCAGAATACATGTTGTGTTCTCTTCATTCTTTTGAGTTTTCAAACAAACTTGCAAACCTTTACCCTAAGTATAAGACACTTCAATACCAACATCTTTAGCAAACTAACAAGAATTAAACTTAAATTCCAACAAAATAAAGACACTACATAATAATGATGCTACCTAATCATAATCTTCAGGCGGAATCAAACTGTTGAGAATATCTTCAGTTGATCTCAGCAACGTGACAAACATATTGATCCTCGGGAACATGATGTGCTGCCAAAAAATCGTGAACATGCTCCTCACGTCGTCGTCGTTCGTTAATTCTAGTCGATTGTATTTCACCCTCATTGTGTCTTCGGGGTGGAGTCCTTGGTTGATTTCATCCAGTTGATCCTCGAGACCTTTTTTAACCTGACATTAATATACCGAACCTTGAACATCTGAGGATTTCCACCGTTGAAGCGTATGAAAACCTTGAACAAAGCGGCCATTGTTTCAAATCTACACTATAAAAAATTAAACAATCAATGAAAAACTCATTCAAACATTTCATCAAACACTTGAAATGCAAATTATACATAAACTCTAAAAATCATAACTATAACATGAACATGCAAAAAATTTAACAAAATTAATCAACTTATTTATTTTTATTTTTTTGGTGGTGTCTGGGGTTCGAACCCCGAACTTTGCATATGTTATGCATTGTCCTTATCAACTGAGCTAAGCTCACGTGGACAAAATTAATCAACTTATATCTACTCTTAAAATGAATCATATACCCTTACTTGTAAATCTAGTAAAAAGCTAAAATTATAAAATTAGAAAAACACTAAAATTTAAATTAGCCTAAAACTCATAACTATATAACATAAACATGCAAACATTTTAACAAAATTAATCAACTTATATCTACTTTAAAAATGAATCATAACATGTAAATCTACTCAAAAACTAAAATTATGAAGAAAAAAAAAATAAAAACAACAAAATTTAAATCAACCTAAAATTAATATTATATATAAAAAATAAAAACAATTATAACAACTAAAATGTATGTTAATAGAACTATGATTACTTACTTGTGATTTTTTTGAATAAATTTGGTTGAGATTTTTAGAGAGATTTTGAGAGTAATAATGGATGAGAGAGCTTTTGTCTAAATTTGTATCAGTATCGCATCGGTAGTTAACTACTGCCGGTTCCATCAAGAGTTAATTGCCACCGATTCTTTGCGCATCGGCAATTAACTGTCGCCTATGCATTTCGGTCTTTTTGTGGTGTTTTTCAGCCTTATGTGATATGTTAACTAGGGGTGTCCATGGGTTGGGTCAATCCAGAAAACCCGGTTAAACCCACCCAAAAAACCAAAAAAAATGGGCTGGGTTGGGTAATTGGGTGGGCATGGTTTCTAAAAATGAAAAACCCATAAAAATAAATGGGTTTCGGGTAAAACCAGACTCAAACCCAAAAAACCCACTTACCCAATAATGTTAATATTTTTTATCTTTAATTTCATAGAGTAGAAGAAAGTTATATTTCCAAAACATGCGCATCGTACCCTATATATTGAAAATCAAAACATACTAGAGTTACATATTAATATGTTACACTTTTTGGTTATTTTGATACTAATGTAATTTTATGTTATGCAACTTTAGTTTGTTGCAAGTATTTTATGATGGAGTTTATTATTTGATATTCTATGATGCATAAAATTATAGTAAAATAAGTTAAACATTTTTTTTAAGAAAATTAAAAAGTAGAGTACTATTTTAAAACAAAATTATGAGTACTTGTCATTTAATAATTTAATATTAAAAAAAAATAGAAAAATAAGTTGGGTAACCCATTACCCAATCCAATCCAACCAAAAAATGAGTGGATTTGACAAACCCACCCAAACCGGAGTGCCCTATTTAGTTTGGTTTTGAATTTGTCCAAACCCAACCCAAACCTAGCCATGAACAACCCTAATGTCAACAACAAATTTCTATTTTTAATCTAGATGTGGGCATTAAAAAATACAAAAATGGATTGGGCATCTAGATGTCGCCGATTGTTTTATTAAAGTTTGAATTTTAGTGACACCCCCCACCCAAATTATTAATTTTTTAAACCGTTCCCTAATTCTTTAGTGACATATGAAAAATTTCAAAATTTTATGGTGAAGGTACTAGTGGTATTTTAACCATACCTACAAAATTAGGAAGTATACGCTACTTGAACAAATATTACAATTTGCATGTTTTGGTTGATATGTCTCTGCAAACAATCAGTTCAAAATTTGATTTTTAGGTTGAGATTTTCATTGTTTTTGCACTTTAAAAAATTTATATTAATCGATCCCGCGTCAAAAACAATCATATGGATTCAACACTAAAGATCACGAGCTCAACTTTGATTTGGTTAAGTAGTTATGAGATATTCAAGTACAAAGGAATGATAGTAACACCCTAACCCCGACCAGTATTTTCTAAATAAAAAAAATACAATTAATAACATACATGAGTGTTATACATTTTCATCGTTCAAAAAGTACTTCGATTTAATTAAAAATAGTACATCGGAAATAAGTCCAAAACATAATCACATGATCTTAACAATCAAGCTGAATTCGAACATGAATCTCAAACCAAAGTTTGAAAAATAAAGAGAACCTCAATCTCCAGTGTTACAGAATCCGTGCATTGACACAAAAATAAACTCCCAACGACGATAAAAATTGACGAGAAAGGCTCCACGTCATCCTCCAAGACTCATGGCTCCTAAACTCAACCAAATATGCATGTGGTACCAAACCTACATCTTAGATATTAGTGATATGTTTCAGATTTTATCCAACCCATCTTTAAATACACATCTTCAAATAGACTCAACAATAATGCATAAATGTCACGTAATTACTCGTTTATACACATCATTGACAACTCCTCTTTACACATCGTTGAATATTACATGTCGTTAAATAACTTATCACTATTATCATTTAAAATCTCATCAATTCAATTCATCATCTAAAATATATTATCTCAAACACATTAAAAATTAGTAGAAATAATTTCATTATAACTATCATACCTATAAAAGTCACCAAGAAATTATAGTTTATTATTTTAAGCTAAAATAGTAATGATTCATTGGTGCACATAAATACACGCACAATCCCTTAAAAGAATATACAGACAGCTTATAAACTCCTAATGCAAATTAGCAACAATTTGCAAATAACTATCAATATAGTCAACACATTCACAAATAAATTACTAAACAAATTAAACTAAACAAGATTTAATGGAAAGAGTTTCAACAAGTCTTGGAGTTCGACTCGAAGGAATTCGTTCCAATCTGAAGAGGCAAGATTAAAGGTCTAGACACGTGGAAGAAAATCCAAATCTGTCGAAGACATATAGTTTAGAACCATTGGTTGATCAATTATTTTCTTGTGTATATATACTAGTTTTTCATAGGAAAAAAGAGTTACAAATCATTAACAAAAGTTCTTCACATTTGAATTATCCAACGTAGAGAGAAAAGAGTAACAAAATGTATGTAACATGAGTTGATGAACCATTTATTTATACATGCAATGCAAATTACTTTCTTTTAAGTTTCTTCACTTTTATTTTCAAAGTCTTTGTTTACTTTAAAATCTGCACATTTTGGTGCTTTTTGTCGAATTAGACAGTTATCTTCATCACATTAAAAGTTCATGAACATGATGAACACTCAAAGTTTTCTGGAAATAAAAATGCATAACATTTCCTAGGTCAAGAAGTGCACGTGCTAGATGCTTCTAAATGCTTTGGCCGAATATTTATCTCCAAAATACGGGGAAGGCGGTTTCGGTGCTAAAGGGCAAAGGCACACCCTAAAAAAGGGTCCATAAGCCATTGTGGTGGGCTAGCAAGCCCTTAATAGAACATTGACGGTCCACAACCCCCAAACACGAGTCTTGGGAATAGGCAAAGTGGTTTGAGGTTGTGGTCCACATAGTTTAATCAATGTTGCTAAATTGTCTTATTTGGCCGGACTTCTATTACTTCAACAAAGAAATCTCCCATTGAAAGAGCACCACATGTCTCCTTATAAAACTCATATGGACTTCGTCCACTTTAAGGAGTGAAATGAAGAAATCTCTTATCCCAATCTCCTACAACCCATCGTATCTCACCCTAGCATGTCACAACCCTTCTTTGTTGTTGTATTTCCTACCTCTCACATATGGTTCTAAACAGCCAATGTTAGTAATATAATGGCCACCATTGACACCAACTGATAACATCACGAGATAGTTCTTAAATTCTTGAGCAGCAATCATATTGAACACAAGAAAAGCTGCATACAGTGTATTTTGGAACAAGCCGAGGGTGTTTATCCTCCGACAAATTTAGAGCGAATACACATGATGAATCTCAACAACTTTAGGGAACCTAGAATAAGGCATATTAGTAGAAAGGAGACAACAATAAGGAATGGTGAGAGATATAGCCCGAGAATGTAACACTTTTTCCACTCTTTCTATTCAAATAAAAGCCATTTTTACCATGGTCGATGATGATAGAGAAATGGATATAAGATAAGGCAAGATAGATAGCTTTTTTGGTAAGGAAACGATTGTGTGAGATAGAGGCCATGAACTGAGTGTCGGAAAGGAGGAGAAAATGATTCCAGACAATGTCAGAATCAGCGGTAGAACGGAATGTCTTAGAAACAATGGAGAGTCTATCTGCGTCAATCAGAGTCGTAAAAGTCAGTATATTGGCAGTGCACTCTTACGACTTCGGCGTTGGAGAGAGATTTGAATGGCAAAATGCCTTGGAAAATTATTGACACAAGCGTTACCATCTTTAGGGTTAAGAGAAAAGAATGGAGGCGTTTGAGGAACTACCGGAAGAGTGGATTGCCACATTATTGACTCTAACGACTCGGGTTGACGCACGAAGACTCTCCATTGTTACTAAGACATTAAGTTATGTATTCTGACGATGTCTGAAATCATTTTCTCCTCTTTCCAACACACAATCAATGGCCTCTATCATCTCACACAATCCTTTCCTAACCATAAAGGATATCTATCTTGCCTTATCTCTGATTACCATCACCCTATCATCATGGACCAAAGAAAAAAGGTCATTTATTTAAATAGAAATAATGGAAAAAAGTGTTACATTCTTGCTGCTAGATCTCTCACTATTCCTTATTGTTGTCTCATTCCTACGTACTAATAATATGCCTTATTCTAGGTTCCCTGAAATTGTTGAGATTCTTCATGTGTATTCACATGAAATTCGTGGAAGGATAAACACCCTCACCTTGTCCCAAATTACTCTGTATGCAGAGCTTATCTTGTGTTTAAGAAATGTCCCGTGATGTTATCAATTGGTATCAAAGGTGGCCATTATATTACAAACATTAGCTATTTGGAACCATATGTAAGAGATACCCAATACAACAACAAAGAAGGATTGTGACATGCTAGTGTGAGAAACGACGGGTGGTTGGAAATTCAAATCGGAGATTTCTTCATTTCAGGCCTTAAAGTAGAAGAATTCCATATGAGAGGTTTCGATGAGAGATCTCTTTGTTGAAGGAATAGAAGTCAGGAACAAGAAGACAATTAGGCAACATTGACTAAACTATGCCGAATATTTACCCCACCTTTCCTAAGCTAGCATGACACAATATTTTTAACACAACATTTTTTATGATCTCAAACTTGCATTTAGCACACAGTGGTTTGTTCCTTGTACATTTAACATAGGTCAACTCAATCTATGTGAGTGTGTCTATATTTCAGCGGCAAGTAACCCTAAGTCCAAATATGAAAACAACCACTAAATAAATAAATATAAATATAAGAAGACGAATTAAAGGGCACACCAAGTGGCTCAGCCAAATAACTAAATAAGTTGTCAAAATTATATTGATCTTATCTTAGACAGTAAGAAATTATAATATTTAAATAGAAAAAAGTAAAAAAGAAAACCATACTTACTTGAAAAGTGCCAAACTACCAATGTGATCATAATTCATAGGCGTGCCAATGAAAAGCTATGAGTATTGAAACCTTGACATATGTAGTTATGCTAGTGTCATGGTCTAGGAAAACAAAAAGAGTTACAAAAATATTAGAGTTTGCATTGCTTAATCTAAAAAATAGTTGGGTAAATAAAATATACTACAAATAAATAAAACTGCAGAAATCATGTACAAAGATAACTACAACAAGAAATAAAATTAGGTAGGTGAGATATCATATATATATATAAAGGGTCGAAATTTAAAGCAAGAAAGATGTAAAACAGAATATAAAAACTAGAAAGAAAGAGGAACAGATCAAGAAGCTACCGTTTAATTTAAAGACTATAATCATTCCTACCGTTACTCGCACAAATATGATATTTCAGGGTTTAAGAGATTTAGAAGAAAGAACAAATTAGGGATGAAAAAACAGTGGCAGAACAAATCGATCAAGAAACGACATCAGTATGGATCGCTTGCAAGACGTTGAAGCTGACAGCAAAGGAAGGCCACATGGATGTTATGGCAAATACGGCGTCAGCATGAGTAATTAGGGTTAGGAACAGTGTATATTGACTTCAGACATAGGTTAGCTTTTATATGCTAAGCGTTAGGGTTTTAGAATCCAAAATTATAATCAATATATTTAATAATTACCTCAAAAAAAATATATATATAAGTCGAATAAAAAGGATAAATTTTTCTAAAATTTAAAATTTATAAATTATTAATTTGATTTAGACTTAATGATGGGAATTTTTAGGACCCTCATTTCTAAAACTGGCTTTTATTCCCCCTATTAAAACATTCTTGGGAATTTTTTGGTCCCTCACCCATTTTTTTTGATGTGTCACACTCATTAATGATGGGGCGGTGAGTTGACATCATTGGATTGGAATATTTGTTTTCGAACGGTATTTTGGTTAGCAATTTTATTATTCACGAGCACTTGACGATTATCCTGTGTTTGTCTATCTGCTCTTATTATTGCGCTAAAGCATGTAAGTTATAAAGTTACATGTATAGATGTTTGTGACTTATTGTAACAAATCTTCCTTATCTTTCTCAGTTACACAACAATATTGTAAATGTAATATAAAGGCTAAATTGCATTTTTGGTCCCTTAACTATTTATCCAGTATCACTTTGGTCTCTTAGTTAAAATTCGGTTTATTTTGGTCCTTGAACTTTTCTCTTGTATCTGTTACACTCTTATCATTTTTAATGACACTATCGATATAATATTATTAGAGGAAAATTTGTTTAAGGGTATAATTAGAATAGTGAAAAATCCAAAATCTCCTATTTTCTTTATATTTTTTTTCTAAGATATTGTTTACATTGTAGTGGAGCATTATAATGAGATTTATCTATTTTTTATTAATACTCCCTCTGTTCCTCTTTAAGTGCCGTTTGAGTGCGGATTTAACATTCCTATTTAAGTCATTTTTATTAATACTCCCTTTGTCGATTGCTCTTATTTTTTCAATAAAATTAATTAATAATATATATTTGGAAAACAAAAGTTTGGTTTTTTTAAACAAAATTTGTTTGTTTCTTTTTTAAAACAAAGTTTGCTTCTTGTTATCTTCAAATTGAAACAAATTTTTTTTACCTATAATAATGGTTTCATGAATAGTTAAAATTCTATAAATAAGATGAGTAGTAATTGTTAAAATTTCAAGTGCATAGTTAAAGAATAGAGTGGAAGACTCACTAGAACTGCTGATGGGAGGTGAAGACGGAGAAATAGTTGAAGACTCATTTGACAAGATAGAAGAACAAGAACAAAATGACAATGAAGAAGAAGAAGTTTCATCAAGAGTGTGCAAAAAAATAGATTTTTTTTGGAGAAAAAGATAGTAACTAACAATTGTTTGTTACGAGAGAGATAAAATATTAAATTTATTGGAAAGAGAAAGTTTATGCAAAAAATAACAATTTATTGGTGGATTAAAATGAGGGTATAATAAGACAAAAATGTGCAATAATACACTTCGCTAATTTGGTGTTAATATTTCAAAACGACACTTAAAAAGGAACGGAGGTAGTAATTTACATATTGTTATAAAAAGGATAAAGGAAAAAAAATATTTTAAAAGAAGGGTAAAATTGGAAAGGGAAAAATCCAACACAAACTCATGTATTCTCTTTATATATAGTATTCATGCCCGTCTGTACATTTTTTTTTGGTACAAGGTCTGTACGCTTTTATTACAATAGCTTTTACTAAATTTTGATTAAAACTAATTTAATTTTGATTAAAATTAAAGGTATAGTTAATAGATATTTTTTACTTTTCTACTGTAACAAACTTTACTTAGCTTTTCAATGATACCAACAATATAATAAATATAATATCTTTAAAAAACATTTAGCAAATTTATGGACAAACTCTTAATCATTTTGAGTGGCCACCAACAAAATATATGGACAAATTTACATAAGGGTATAATTGGAAGGAGAAAAAGTCAGTCCAAAACATTCTATATGAATAGTATTTTATATTAGAGAAATTAGTACCCCTTGCCATTGATTTTGTTGTAATTGTGTTAATTATATTGTCATGCATTGATTCTAAACTGTTTTTATGATGTCCTGGATGAATAATGTGCCTTTGATGGCTTGAAAAATGAGATTTTGATGTAAAACACGTTTTCTGGAAAAACTGGGCTGAAGAAACTCGCCATAAGCCAAAAACTCACTAATGGGCAAATTGCTCCAGCAACAATTCGCTATTAGCCAACCTGGGGACGAAATTGAAAGCTTTTCCAAAAGTTGTCATCTCGTTCCTAAGGTCTACAATGGCTTCCGGGGGTCGTTTTTGCAGTCTTTTATACGTTAAAAACCTTTTATAACATCAAGCAATGATGAACATTGCATCTTAAAATCTTTAAAGAAATACATGGGAAATCATTGACAATTCAACGATGAATGACACTTAGAGTTATGACACGAATCATGTACTGGTAGAAGTTAATCTAAGAATGGGAAAACCGTAGAGCCTCGATGTAGATCGTCGAAGAAAAGTATATTATCATGTTGTCTATACATTAGGTACAACCACTACAACATTTTTGAGTTTAGGCCACACTTGACTTGCCCACCGCAAAAAAAGAATGGCTTAAAACAAGAATAAGCCACAAATTTTAAAAGTGTGGCTTAAAAATTACATATACAATACACTTAAAGACTTCCAATCAAATAACAGTGCCCATTACACTATAAACCACAATTTTACCACGGTTCAAAGTTGTGGATATTTGTGGCCACGAAAAGAACCGTGCCCTATTAAAATATCAAAACCCTCTTTACTTTCATTTTTGGCGCTATATGAGTAAAAGTTCCCCCCAAAAAAATTTCAGATTAAAAATAAATATTAATCAATATCAATAAAGATAAAAGAAATAACTTTATAAAAAAAGAAGGAAAAAAGATTGGTCAAACAGATCTAAGTACACAAAGACTCACTTCTTCTCTCGCGAACTCTCTTCCTCTTCTCTCTTCACTGCCGCCAACCTCTCTTCCTCTTCCCTCTTCACTTGCATCCACCATCCTCCATCCTCCAGACCTTCTCTCTTCACTCTATTTGATGCATTCTCTCTCTAGGTAAGTTCTACTTCTCTCAAATTTGAATTTATCTCAAATTTTACAAACCCTAAATTTTCAAAATCCCCAAAAACGTGAAATTGGTGATTAATCTGTTATTGCACGATTTTACAAACTCTAAATTTTAAAAACTCTAAATTTTCAGGCATAGAAACTAACTTTTAGAAATTAATTTAGGGATTTTAGATAGAAACACTAGGATAACACGATTCACGTTGTTGTAACTAAATTTTGGACATTTTATGCATCTATCTGCTTGCTTAAGTGATTAGTAATTTTGTGCATGATAGTATATGAGTTGATTGAAGACACAGTAGATGAGTATTGGAGGAATGGTGTTAGTTAGTGAAGCGTTTGTTTGTTTGTTTCAGTTTTGTTCTTCTGCTACTGGTACACTTTATGTTCTTCTGAAATTAAAATGAACTAATGTCTTTATTATGGTCTTTGACAGGGGTGTATCTATAATGCTCACACATCATTTTAGTCTCTAATATTTTGCACTATATTCTATACTTCTATACCAAATTGTATATGTGAACTAAAATGCAAATAAAATACCAATTAAAAGATATAAAAAAAATTAATAAAAAATTAAAAGATTAAAAAACATTCTTTTTGCATTTATTACGTCTTTATTTTTTGTTTTATTTTTATTAACATAATTTTTTTGATTGTTACAGTTTGGACTCGAAGATTATCTTCAAGAGGAATGAAGCTAGTGGATTTTCCACCTAATACTTGTTTTATGTTTTGGAAATACAAGACTTGGTCGTATTTTATTTTTTGGAATAAAAAACTTAGTTGTTTTTTCTTTTGGAAGACAAGACACTTTGTTGCTATGTTTATTGTGGAACCATGAATTGGTCTTTTGTGGACGTTACTGAATTTTGTTAAAGATGACTTTGTCTTTCCTTGGTTAAATATATATTTTAAGACATTATTACGTTAATTTATGTTTGTTTTTTTAATAATTTTTTAATTATGTTTATTTATTTTAAGAAATATTTATGGAATAAAGGCACAAAAATAAATAGACGATATTGTGGACTAAATATTTATCAAAAGTTTAGTCAACGAATGACTTATATAGCTAAAAATGGCAATAAAGCAATTCTGACTCTAAGGTTAAGGCAACAGTTAAAAGTCAGATGCCACGGTCATAAAAGCGCGGTCTAATGTTCAGGTGACACCTAACCTCAACCAAATGCCAAAAATCCGTGGTTTAAACTAAGCCATAGAACAGTGCCCTATTGAGCCACGGTTACTACAATGTCGTGAGCAAAGGAAATAATCCGTGGCCATAAGGAATGGCCACGGGCGCATAAACCACACTTGGAAAACGGTGCCCAATCCGTGGTGTAAAGCTTTGGCCACGAATATTCTGGCTTTGGCTACACTTTTTAAAGTCTGGCCTAAGTTCAAAAATGTTGTAGCGAAGATAAGTATGTACAAGATCAAGCACCATTGAATAACCGTTTTGCTAGTAGACTACATACTCGTGGTAATCAATCATGTAAGTTAGGTATAAACCTTCTGTGTACGATCAAGACTATAAGTAATATGAACATGTCGTGTCTTTTGATATCCACGTCAGGGGGATATAATATGAACGACTTCCGGACTTCTGTTCTCACTGTCAGACACTTGGGCATCATGTTAGTAATTGTCATTGGTTGTACCTGAGGAAGGAAGGCATTGTCCCTAGAGAAGGTCACTAAGGGTAAGGCGTAGGAACCTTCCAAGAAGCTTGAGTGGGTGCCCATTCCGGAAAATCCCTCCCGTATTGGTTCTTTGAAAGAATTTGCACCTCCTACTGAGCCTCCTATTATGGTTACAGACACAATTAAGGATACAGCTGCAGATTTTGACACAGTTACGAATCCAACAGAATCACAGACACACGTAGTTGCTGATGAAGTTCCTCAAGGGACTATGCCTTTGAGACCGGTGTTAGAATTGAACCATGTAGTGAACGATGACATGCTTTTGGATGTTGAGGAACATGTAAGTTCGATAACTCGGGAGGAGTTGGAGATTCCCCGGATTCAGGACGCACCTGTGACTAATACATCCTTAGTTGCGCATGATGATGTGCAACTATTGACTGTTGATTTGGATTCCTCCGCTTCTGCTAGGGAGGACATGCCGACTCAGCATTTTGTAGCGTACGATGACGTGAAAGCTAACCCCCGTCCCAATCCTCTTGTTGCGATGACGTGCACACCGACTTCTTTATGGATCGGAGTGGGATACCTCGTTCTAGGTTACCATAGTCAGCTGATTTTATGTTTCGGTTTCTTTTTTGCTTTTTTGCTTTTCTTTTGAGTGTTTTGGCCAAGTCCCCCCTCTTGTACATCTTTTCCCATTTTTTTAATAATATTTTCTCTCAGATTGGTGGTTCTTCGGGGTGCCAACCTAGTTGGGAATTCGTCGCTTGCCCTTGATGCCTCACCAATCTCCTGGCTTAGAAAAAAATGTAACAAACACGATATGAATATATATATATATGGTCAAATGCATCTAAAGGTCCTTTAAGTTTTTCGTTTTTCCCAAAGTCGTCCTTTAAGTTTCAAAAGTCCCAAACAAGTCCTTTATGTTTCAAAAGTCCCAAATAAGTCCTTTTAGTTTTCGAATCGTTTCAAACAAGTCGTTTTAGAGGATGATGATGATGATTTAGATGATAGCAACAAAGAGCATTATCCACTATTTGTCATGCCTAAAAAGATGACTAATTTTAAGTGGGTGTTAGGAGCCAGATTTGGTACCAAAAATGAGTTCAAGGAAGCAATTACCAGCTATGTTATCTACAATAGGACTTGTTTGAAACGATTTAAAAACTAAAAGGACTTGTTTGGGACTTTTGAAACTTAACGGACGACTTTGAAGAAATGAAAAACTTAAAGGACCTTTAGATGCATTTGACCTATATATATATATATATATATATATATATATATATATATGTTTGTGTGTGTGTGTGTGTGTGGTTTTTTTTTTCCTTTATCACTTAAAAAATGTAAAAAATTATATGAGCATATTTATACTTACTTTTTCATTATCACAATTATACCCTTAAACAACATTTCTATAATAAAGATTGTTGTCGGTCTCATTAAAAAAAAAAAGAATTTAGATTATATTTTTTTTGTTATATTGTTGGTGTCATTGAAATAAATAATCATGATTAATTTTTTTTGTTATAGCTTGAAAGCAACAAACATTTATATTTTTAGTTTAATCCAAATCAAAATTTCATAATAAAAAACACAGTAAATAATTTTTAAACGTTAGCGCAATAAAAAGAACGGAAAGATGGGCACGTGAGTGCCCATCTTTTTGCTAGTATATATAAGGTAAGGTTTTTTATGCCATCGCTTCCAAGTTTATTCTCAATATTTTTATTTTTTATATTTTATAAAACTAATATTTTATTTAGCATAAATATCTCAACATTTATGTTTTATTTTTACAAAACTCATTTTACTATCTAGCATAAACATCTCAACAAATAATCAATATCTACTTTGATTTTATCCTCCAATTATTATATTTGTTTCTTTTTATCACTTTCAATTTTATTTTAACATAATTTATTTCGTTAAATTCCTAGTCACTTATTCCGTTAATATGATATATTTCATTAAATTCCTAACTCTTTTTCAATATTTTCTCTGTATATACCTAACCACTTATAAAAAAAAATTCATGCAGGCTAACCACTTTTATTATGTTTTAATTTAATTTTACTATGTTTTGTGGCATATTAGAAAAAAAATATGATATTTTCATTTGTCAAGCAACAACAGAAAAGCTAAATTTATCAATGTTTCTTTCATTTGTTCTTTTAGATGTTTATTTCCTTATATATTAATAAAATTTTATTGGAGCTATTTTAAATGTCAAATAAAAATTTATCAATTTTGAATCAATTAATTTACGAGTACTTAAAATATGATTTATTTTATTTTATTCGTGTGCATCGATTAAGATATTCGTCTCACACCACTCTTAGATGATTTTTTTTTTTATCTAGTAGCCTAGTGACGGAAGCTTACACAATTAAATATGGAAAAGTGAGGTGTCTGAGGTTCGAACTTCGACCCATACATAAATTATGCAATATCCCTACCAATTGAGCTAAGCTGACGACGACAACAACCATCATCACCACCACCTTAGCCACGACATTGACCCCACACCCCACACACAATTCTTTCTTTTTAGTTTCAATATCCACACGACCACACATTCTATTAACTAACTCCTTATATTCTTTTCTTCTTCCTTGATAAAAAACCCATTAAAGAAATATACCCAAGGTATTAGATTCGGTTCTCTCTTGCAAATATTGGTAGACTAATTTAGTTTTTGTAATATATAAAAAATAACAAAATATACTCCATGCAATAAGATAATTTTTATTTTAGAGATTCATTCGATAAATGATAAATAAATCTATCTATCTAATTCTTAATATAGACTATTTTCTCCTATAATAAAGATCAGTATACTATTTACTTTAAACGGTTTCAGACGGGAACATAAGCTTTTGATGTTTGGATGCATGGTTATTAAACAAGTTGTTGAAAGCACGGTTGCAAATTTAATGTGCATATATGAACAACAATAAGAGAGTGAGTTAGAAAAACATGTTAATTAAAAAGAGAGTGCATATAGAACTCCTCATGAATAGTAAAATGTCAAATTTAATGTGCACATATATAGACCACAAACTTTTGAAGTTTGGATGCATGGCCATTGAATAAGTTGTTGAAGTACGGGTGGATTTCATTTACGTCAAATTCAATGTGCATATATAGATTTTTTTGGCATGGTCCATTATATGGATAATCAAAGGTCAAATTTAATGTGCATAAATAGAAAAACTATAACTAAAAAGATTTTTCCTATATTATCTTTGAAAAAATGTAGGTAACTTACCGACACCAACAAAAGTTAACAACATGTACTCCTAGTAAAAACATTACTAGGTGTATTATACAATTCAGCTTCCTAGTTTTTTTTTTGAAGGAATAGTTAACAACATTATTTTTAGGGATAGTTAAAAACATTTATCATATATATGAAGTAGTTAATCATTCCCTCAAAAAAAAATGTAGTTAATCATTCCAAAAAATATGTATATATTCGTTTGATGTCTTTTTAAATATACATTTTATTTTTTAAAAAATATCCTTTACAAAAAACTTATAGTAGTATTATTTATGTAGATCAGTTCGTCAAAAGAAAAATCCGAATCAAATTAAGTACAATGAAGTTTTTCGTGTGATTAGTCGAAATTTGGTTTGTTCTTTTTTCGACAATGGTCCGATCTTTTTTTTGGATAAGATGAGCTACAACGAGACTTCACGTATCAATAATCAACCTTTCTTAAACATCATATAAAATAACAAGGCTTCACTTGTCAGATCTTTGTTGAAAAAATGAACAAATCAAAGTTCGAGTGATAACAACTAAAGACTTGATGTAGTTCACTCGATCCAGAAGAACATCATGCATTTGTCGAAAAACAAACAAACCACTGTTCAACTAATCACAAGTGAGGCCTCTATGTAGTTCCTCTCATCCATTAAAAAGGTTAGATCTTTGTTGAAAAAGAAAGAAAATACTATTAATCACAAGTTAAGCATCATTGTAGTTTATTCGATACAAAAGAAATATTAGGCTTTTGTCAAAAAAAAAGAAAAAAGTTCGAGTAGTTTAAGTCAATACTTTGTTTGTATAAGACAAACATTATGAGTTCAATAAAAACTACTCTTTTAAGTTTGTTTAAACGTTTGAAGAACTTTTTGTATTTTAAATTATCCTCTAGTCCGAAGTAGAAAGCCTTCTAGTTTTATTCAGATAAATTTATTACTCAAACAATTTTTTTTAATATCCATAATTTTTGTGAGGGTTTCTCTAACATATGCAATATTGTACTCTATGTTAAAACAACAAAGAGTAGTAAGTTTTTATTGAAAAACAACAATTATTTATTAAAAAGTTAAATACAAAATATACACGTTCCAATGCAAAATTACTATTTTAAACTTCTGAACATGTTAAAATTTGCACATTATAGAAAAAACATTTTTGTAAAATACTCCTATTAAGGAACGTAGGAAGCACTTTTGTCTAAGTACAACTACCATGTTTCATTATATTACATTGTTTTTAGCAATTCTCTTCATCATATTTTACAATATATCGAGAAGCAAAAAAAATGTAACTCTACCAAATTGGCCAATAATTGGCATGCTACCATCAGTTTTGCATAACCTATCCAAGATTCATGATTATGCAACCTTAGTTTTGAAACATCATGGAGGTACTTTTCAGTTTAAAGGACCTTGGTTCACAAATCTTGCCACAGTTATCTTCACCAGTGATCCCATGAATGTGCACCACATCATCAGCAAGAATTTCAGTAACTATGGGAAAGGATCTGACTTCCATGAGATTTTTGAAGTTCTCGGTCTTGGTATTTTCAATTTGGATTCCAATGAATGGAAACAAGAAAGGGCACTATTTCATTCATTGCTCAAAAACAAAAACATTGAGATATTCTATCAACAAAACATTCAAAAGAAGCTAGAGAATTGTTTGTTACCATTTCTTGATCATGCATCCAAAGAAGTAAAAGGTCTTGATTTACAAGATGTTATTGAGAGGTTTACCTTTGATATTACTTGCATTTTTTTATTTGGATTCGATCCTAATTCCCTTCCTTACAAGTACAACGAGTTATCGGATATTGCTTATGTAAAAGCTGTTAGTGTCCTTGAGGATTTGCTATTGTATAGACACTATATGCCAAAATGTATTTGGAAGCTGCAAAAGTGGCTACACATTGGTCAAGAGAAGAAGGGCACGGTAGCTAAAGAAAATCTTCACGAATTCTTGAACAAATGTATATCTTATTACAAAGGTGATGAAGAGAAAAGAATACTCGAAAGAAATGAAGACGCGGATGAATCTCATTATTGCCTGGTAAAAGAACTAATGAAGGAAAGATTGGGAAAGGGCGAAACGAATGAGATGTATATTAGAGACACTGCTCTCAATCTCTTGGCTGCAGGTAATGGAACAATTAGTTCGGGTCTCAATTGGTTCTTTTGGCTCGTATCAACTCATCCTATTGTCGAAGCAAAAATTATTCAAGAGATCAAGGTTAACTGTTTAACAAAAGAGGATAATTTGATCACAAATTTTAGTGTGAAAGAGCTTGATAAGCTAGTTTATCTTCATGGAGCTATATGTGAAGCCTTAAGGCTTTATCCACCTGTACCATTTGAACACAAGTGTGCAGTTAATTCCGATATACTACCTAGTGGAGACCATGTTAGTCTAAATACAAAGTTAATATACTCTTTGTATGCAATGGGAAGGATGGAACAAATATGGGGTGATGATTGCCTAGAATTTCGGCCTGAGAGATGGATATCGGATAGAGGACAAATTATACATGTACCATCGTACAAGTTCATAGCGTTTAATGCAGGTCCGAGAAGCTGTCTCGGAAAAGATATTACTTTCCTTCAAATGAAAATGGTTGCAGCTGCTGTATTATGGAAGTTTCGCATACAGGTCGTGGAAGGTCACATTGTTACTCCAAAGGTTTCTGTGATTCTTCGTATTGAAGGCTTTACGGTCAATCTTAGTAAGAGGTGCACTTGATATATCATATAAGCATTATAAGTTCTTTGAAGTTCTAATAAGTGTGAAGCATGTTGTGTGATCTCTTTTAATGTTGCTATGTCTGTTTTTGTTAAATAAGTGAAAAAAGATTATACTACTTTCTTGTTGTATGTCTTGTGGTTACACAAATGGATATTATAAAACTAAGTTTTTTTTTTTTGGTAGAAATAAAACTGGGTTGTTTAATAAAATATTATGTTTGTTATCTATGTTTTTTTATTACTGTAAGATTTTTCTTTTATTAAAAAGAGTAAAGGTGCATATTAAGCATACCTTTTTTTGGTAGATAGACAAAATGACAAAGCCATTATAAACTCATACACATAAGTGGAGATACCAGGGTTCAAACCCTAATCATGGTATCCGACCTAACAATTTCGGCATTTTACCAGTTGAGCTAGGACTTCTGGATATATTAAGCATACCTTTAAAAAAATGCTACTTTGTGTTTTAGTCTTCGGTATTTATTCTTTTGTTATTTACATAATAAGTATTTTAGATCACATCTTGGTTTCTTGGATTATTTATTTAACTTTTGAACTTTCTCTCTGATTTAGGATTAAAAAACTTTAATGTTTAGGATTAAGAACTTTAATTCTAGTTTTAGTTCATGTTGATTTTCAAAATTGTTTAATTATCCTAAAAATAGTAAAATTTTGAATGATTTTATTAACCCATGTTTGGAACATAATAAAAGCTTCTTTACAAAAATGTATAATTTGTTTTTTAAGAGACTACAATGGAATATATTAACACAAGAAAGTGTCAACCAGCACAATAACTGCTTAGTAAGACATCAAAAGATCCAAAGAAACAATTCACAAAGATGGGAATAACAAGGCCAACCAAAAAAGAAGGAGAAAAATTAAGTTACAACAATGAGGCACATCAAAAGGTTCAGCCTCCAAACATTGTAGTGAAAATCGAATGAAACAATGTTCGATTTTTTTTTTTAAACAAATGCAAAGAGCATCAATTCAATATATAAAGCAAAAAGAGTACAAGAAAGAAAAGGGGGACCAAACCAAAACCTTTTTAAAAGGTGTTAAACCTGAAATTGGGCATACCCAACATATTCCTAATGTACTCTCCCCTAATAAAATCAGGGATAGTATCTGACCAAAATAAATCAAAAGAAGTGAAAGAGAGATCAAGGTTTGCAAGGCTATCAGCACAAGCATTCTCTTCCCTATATATGTGTGACACCACAAATCTCATATTTCTAAGTCTAAATAAACAGTTTTGCCATCTGTTTCTGAGACACCAAGGAACCACTGAATTTGACTTGAAAGCCAAATTAACTAATTGGGAGTCTGATTCAAGCCAAACATTTTGAAAACCTTTGAGATGTGATATTTCAATGGCAATCATGGCCGCTACAAGATCAGCATGTAAAACATCTTTACTTCCAAGAAATTGATAGAAGCAACCAATGCACTCACCTACATTGTTTCTAAAAATACCACCTACGGAAGCTTTAACTGGGTTCTTTGTGGATGATCCATCTGTGTTCACTTTAATCCAAGAAGCTAAAGGAGGTTACCATATGACTTCCTTAATAGTTGGAGCTCTAGGAGGTTTGATGTCGACCTTGCAAGCTTTGTGGATACAAAATTCTAACATGTCGCCTCTAGAAGTTTGTTTGGTGTTATTGCCAGCAATGGAAGTTTTAGCAATAATTAAATTGAAGGCTGACTTCCAATGAAGCACCTTGTCTTGGAATCTTATTTGGTTTCTTCAGAACCAAATAATATTAAGAATATTTACTATGCAGGCTTTAATGACAAGTTAACATTGTTGGGACCAATTTCTATCGAGTAACAACCAAAAGTCTCCCACTGAATTGAAATGAATAGAAGTGTTTAAGATGGAGAATAGCCAATTCCAAAGTTTCATTGCGAAGGAGCACTCAAAGAAGAGATGAAAAGTAGATTCACCTTGCATATTACATGATGAACACAATGAGCATATGGTAATACCTCTCGACTGGAGCATCTCATCTGAAGGGATTTTGTTGTGCATTATCCTCCAAATAAGTAAAGACTGAGAGGAAGGAATATTTGGACACCAAAGAGATTTTGCCCATTGAACATTTTGACCTGCACCATACTTAAAAAGAAACGCTTCCTTGAACGAAATATCACCAGTGTTGCTCTTTCTCCACACTAGCTTATCCTCAAAATCTTGGACAGGAATGGTTACTTGATATGCAAGTTGCTTAACCATTGGGAAAGTAATTAACACTGAGGAAGGAACATTCCATTGACAATTCACTATGAAGTCACTGACTTTAGCACTGAGGTACGGATGAAGATGAGGAGGTATGTTCAGTTGCAAAGCTATGGGATCCCCACACCAACTGTCTAGCCAAAAGTTGATGTTGTCACCATTCCTAACTTGCCAAACACTATTATCTTGAATTGTAGAAAATTCAGACTTTATACTGCTCCATATGGAAGAGAAAATGTGATATGAGATTATCTTTCTACCTCTAAGCACTTTACTTCTGATCAAGATAGCCCAGTCTTCATTAGAGTTTAACAGATCCCCACAAAGCTTCAAGTTTGCAGATTCATTGAGAATAATGAGAGATTTAATCCCTAAACCCCCTTCGGATAAAGGCTTGCAAGTTTTTTTCCAAGAAACAGTCACCAATTTTCTTTTGGCAATATCACCACTCCATATGAAATTTCTAATCCAAGATTCAATTTCTTTGAGAAGCTTTATGGGCCAAGAGTATATAGAGATTGAGTGAACCATCATACCGTGTATTACACTCTTCACCAGGGTGACTCTTCCAGCAATGCTAAGTAAAGAGGCTTTCCATGCTGAAAGCTTGGATTTTATCTTATCTACAGTAGGCTGCAAATGAGATTTTTCTTGGTTTGCCTTTGAAAATAGGGACCCCTAAATAAGTGAATGAAAGAGAGCCTTTATTAAACCCAATCATATCTGCATTTGATTAATTCTAGGAGTAGAGATTGAACCATAAAAACAGTCGACTTAAAGGGGTTAATGATTTGTCCAGAAGCCAAGGCATAAGAGTTGAAAAGCTGCATAAGAGCATGGATTGATGCTATCTTACCTTTGCAAAACAATGTTCGATTTAAACCACCAAAACATTAGAATTTTAACCTGCTCAATGATGGAATGAATAGTCTCCTCCTTATGTTGCCAAATCATCTTGAAAGCAACACAAATGTTTTTCGAAAAACCTCCTAAGCCCAGAAGTGATGAAGATGTGATAAAATGTTGCGAGAAGATATCGAACAAACCCCTAATCATCCACATATAGCATACCAAATATTACCATACAAAATACAAGACATAAACAAATGATCTCTACCCCCGCATCCTCATGTACAAAGTTGATCATTAATGGAAAGCACTTGACACACATTAAGTTGTCTTTGGTCGAAAGAAGATTCTGAAGCAAATGCCAAGCTAATAGAGAGACCTTTAACGGAACCTCCTTTATCCATAGAATATGATGGTAATCATTATAACCATTGTCCACCGCATCATGATCTGACGCTTGGGTCAATAGACGATAGGCGTTACTCACATTGTATCTAGAAGATGAAAGAAATCTCCAACTCCATCTATCCTCCTCATCAGCCTGTAAAACAACAATAGATAACAAATCAACACACTCCCTCACCAAATCTTCCTCCCAGGCAAACAACATACGTCTCCACTTCCAAGCTTCCCCATTCAACCCCCAACTTAAGTGGAACATGTCAGCTACTGAAACCAATTTATTCTCTACTATATCAAATAATCTATGGAACCAAGTCGACATCGGAACTTCTTCTAACCACGGATTCTTCCAAAAAAAAGGTGGAAGACCCACCTTTATCCATAGAAGATTCTGAAGCAAATGCCAAGCTAATAGAGAGACCTTTAACGGAACCTCCTTTATCCATAGAATATGATGGTAATCATTATAACCATTGTCCACCGCATCATGATCTGACGCTTGGGTCAATAGACGATAGGCGTTACTCACATTGTATCTAGAAGATGAAAGAAATCTCCAACTCCATCTATCCTCCTCATCAGCCTGTAAAACAACAATAGATAACAAATCAACACACTCCCTCACCAAATCTTCCTCCCAGGCAAACAACATACGTCTCCACTTCCAAGCTTCCCCATTCAACCCCCAACTTAAGTGGAACATGTCAGCTACTGAAACCAATTTATTCTCTACTATATCAAATAATCTATGGAACCAAGTCGACATCGGAACTTCTTCTAACCACGGATTCTTCCAAAAAAAAGGTGGAAGACCCACCACCCTAACTATTGGGTCATGAGGGGAGTCAAGGGGACCTCCCACATCCAGGCTAGAGCAACCGCACAAGTGAGAGAGACGCCACACTCTTATCCAAAACCTTAAGGCGATGAGTTTATGTGTCCTCTCATTTACAAAGTGCTCAACCTCCACTTTTCTATCCGGTGTGGGACATATAACTCACACTTGCACACAACACTAACAACATTGTTAACCAACCACCCACCATCCAATAACCCACCACCGTTAACAACCTTACTCAATTGTTGCCACCAAATAGAGGCTCCGCGCCACTCCCAACCGTAACCTACCTCCATCTTCCCCATATCTAGAAAATTAAACCTTATACCATAGACTCCCCCTTTCTTTCAACACCCTCCAATACCAATTACCAAATAAGGCTAAGTTAAATTCCTTCAACCTCCGCAGCCCTAACCCTCTATCTTCTCTAGTCAAGCAAAAGCAAGGATAGAAATGATACCTCAGGGAGCACTAGCCGACCCCCCCACCCCCAACCCCATAGATAAATTACGAATTTTCCCACCTGACTGCCGATTTTTAACACGTTCTACAAGAGGATACCAAAAACATAGCATACAAGCATCACCGCCAATAGGTAATCCCATGTTTACACTTCAACACCCTAGCCACGTCATGAAGCCAAAAATCATTAACGTTGACCCCAATCAACATGCTTTTGTAATAAAAGTATTATCTATTAAAGTAAGAATTTCAAATGTTTTAATAGATAAAAAATTAATGACTTTAATTACAATGTTTTTGAATTATTTTATTAAACTTAATGAATAACGAATTTACTACCATGTTTACAGCCTCTAATGTAAACTTAAAAAATAATGTATAGTATTAGTACCTTTTTACCGGGAAAAAAACCTATCATACTCATTTTAGTGGTCCAAGTTGGACCAATCTACTTTTTTTTTTTTTTTTTTTTTTTTTAATGAAGGGATGGACCAATCTACTTCATGGTGCAAGTTGAATCTTGAAACTGTCCAAGTTGAATGAATTATTTTAGTGGTCACTGTTGAATTTAATAGTTACTAGTTTTGGTGTATCAGTGTCCTTTTCAATTGAATCTTGAACCTTTTCTTTTGAGAGAATTGAATCTTTAACCTGTTCCAGTATCTATTTGGCGAAAATAAAGGGTGGATATTAGATCAAAGTTGTCGTCTGTGTCTATATATATATATATATATATAAACCAAAATAAATAAAATATAATAAAAAAACATGATAAACTTATTTGTTTGTGTTATAATGCAGCTCTTAGGGGAAGAGCACTCTATAATAATCCAAAGTTCGGTCGCAAATTAAATAAAGTCTGATCCTCTAATACTTCAGAGTTCGGTTGCAAAATAAATAAAATCTGATTAAGAATTGTGTCATTTAAAAATCAAACTCAAATTCTTTATTTATGGCCCGTTTGAATTAACTTACTTTAGAGCTTATATAAAACAGCTTATATAAATAAATAAGCTATTATGTATTATTTATAAGTTTGTTAAGATATTTTATAAAAAAAAACAGTTTATGAAGATACAATTTTCGTTAGTGAAAAATTATAGATTAAAATAAAAATTTATTTACTTAAATAAACTATTTTTTATAAGCTTAAAATAAGCTCAATACAAACAGGGTCTCATTCTTTATTGGAGTTCATTAACCAATTAAGTCAAATCAATAAGTTTATAATGCAACCATATATTTAAAGGCCACGCCCTGATGCTCAAAATCAAAATCTTGTGGTCTTGGCCGAAAGCGTTATTAATGCGTTTGCATATATTTATTTACTGTGAGTGTAATTTTTCTTATACTTAACTAGCGAAAAGACGGACATGTGCTAAAGTTTGAAAATTATGAACGCTATTTATTTATGAAATTTAATTTTAATTAAAAGTAAAAATATAAAAAAAAATTCTCTTCAATTATAATAGATCAAACTAACCATTATTATATATTTCAATGAAACCAACAATATAACAAAAAAATCTAATCTAAATTCTAATTCTTTTAATGACACCAACAATCTTTATTCTTTAAAAAAAATCTTTATTATAGAAAAAGTTTTTGTTTAAGGGTATAATTGGGATAATGAAAAAGTAAATATAGATACACTCATCTAGTTTGTTACACTTTTTAAAAGATAAAAGAAAAAATTGAACATTTGTATTTGTTACACTTTTATTTTAATATTTACATTTATTTTTATCTATTCGTTATATGTGTTATTTTTTATTGAAAATTAAGGACATTTTTGAAATGAAAAATCAAACTTAAAAGAGTTAAAAGAGTTGTTTTCTTTATATATGGTATAGAATAGATTATAAATTTTCAATTGATCACTAACAAAAGGATATCATTCAAAGTGTCAAAATTTGAATTATGCCCTCCATACGTAGTTATTAGATCATTTACAAAAAGAATATTTGTTCTAAATATAAGGCTATTTATAGATTTCTAAATGTATTCCTATTCATTTTTTAACTATACTCTTTGTTAATACTATCGATTGGGGAGCCCTAATATGAACCACCGGTCATGGTGGGTGAATATATTTTCTTTTCATTTAATCATTTATATTTTAATTGCAATTAAAAAATTTTGGTGGGGGTGGGGGGTTTGTGGTGTGAATTAAGTTTTCGAATTTTTAGGATAATTTTTGTGAGTTTAGTGTTCTTAATATTTTTTCTGAAAAGTTATAATGAAGGTATGAACGGAAATGCAGAAAAATAAATAGAATAAGGGAAAAAGAAAAAACACAACAAAATTATAGTGATGCTCCTATAGGGACATTCACTCCCTCCACATCCTCTGAATAAATTTCACTATGTTAAAATTTTTGTTATAACGAATCTCACCCCCAAAACCCCCTAGCAATGTTTCTAACATTCACACAAGATAGCATCCCACTATCTTACAACAATTGCCACCAAACAATAGCGAGAAACTTTTTTAGAAAAGAATTAAATAATAATAAATGTATGGCTGTTTATCTTAATTAATATCACTTTAATAAAGTGAACTTATTGTTGAGAAAACCTTTCTTTATGAACGTAAAGGAATGAACAAAATTTTCCAAGATACGAGAATGAGAATTTGAATGCAAGTGATATTGAAATTGACAATTAAGAGTATGAACGCTGTTGTGTGAATTGCTTTAATTCTCAATTGAATTTATAGAGGCTGAATATGTGTTTATGAAGCAATGTTACTTTCCAAAAAGGGTTACAAATGAATGGAAACAAATTTGAAATGTACCTTTTCATAAAAACGCTTTTCTGAAGGTGGTAACCGGTTGCTATGTAAGGTGCAACCGCTTGCACCTATGCAATGTTCATATTTTTCAAAAAACTAACTTCTTGTAACCGGTTAACTATCAAGGTGTAACCGGTTACCTCATTCTACTTGAATGTCAGGAGCAGTAACTTTATTTTAAGACTAGTCGAGACACCGGTGCTACAAGCCGCGCCTATTGACAGGTACGTTGCAAAAGTAATTACTTTTATTGAGAGTATTAATTAAAAAGAATAAATATATAACAGTAGTAATAATAAAAAAGAAAAGACAATATAAATTTATTGTAAGAAGTATATAGGAAAATATTTGATAGTCAAAGTTACAGAATAAATATAATAATAAGAATAGTATATTTTTAGGATCGTCTAGTTAATCTAAATACAATAATGATATGTTTTGCCATGACAGAGTCACACTTGAATTCTAGAAGAGTCCCAGGAGCAATGCGATTGCATGAGCAAAATCTTCTCCATCCACTTCCAATTATAACAATTGTGGTATTTGTTTGCAGATCATTTATGAATAGCAATTTGCATATTATGACGTTGTTAGCTGTTCCACATAATTTAATATATTCGTGGTTTTTAGATTGTAAAAAGTTCCCAAAATCAGTTGGTAAAATCTGCAACACCAATGAAATTATATAAAATAGTGAAATATTTATAGAGTTGTATAAAATGGAAACTATAATAAGTAATATTACAAAATTAAATTAAAATATTAAATGGCTTACCAATTTTGAATTAATTATTGAATTTTCTTGAACAGTGAGTTGAAATGTTACATCTCGAGTAATGCAAGTAGTCAATATATGGTAACGTGGATATTCATTTTTTGGTGTAGAACCATCGAATATTTTGATTTGAAATTTACTATCACCTAAATATGTGAAAGACATAAGTGGATTCATTGTGATATGATAAAAATCTCTAAATTCATGCCAACCGGTAGTAAGTATTGGTGTAGTGAGGATTTTGTTAAATTCAACTTGATGACAATTGCCAATACCATCTTGTAGCATCCACTGTTCTTGTAGTTCATCGAAATATTCTACAACAAAAAGTGGATCTAATTCGCAAATAATCTGAAAAATAAAATAATGTATGTTAGTGTTGTAGCATGTAAATAAAACTTATGAAAGAGATATTGAGAAAATGTATTAAGTTATTTTAGTAATACTTCTGTGCAAACAACTAAAAAAGAAGGTCTATTGGATTCAATTGTCATCAATGGAGCTCTGCTGGATTGCCCTCTTCTTTGATTTGATGGTAGTTCACTGATAGAGGAAGCGGTGGACTCCGTTGTTAGTGGATTGAAAGTTAAATGTTTATAACAATTTGAATGAAAAATATGATAATGAGATAAGTGAGTTGGTTTTTGATAGAAGGTCTATTTCTATGAAGGAAGTAGAGATAATGAAAAGTAGTAGAATAGGAAATATAAAAAGCAACTATTACACTTATTGGAAGATAGAAAGGCTTAGATAAGTGAGTTTGCTTTATTGAAGATGTGGTACGCATGCAAGTTGGTACTTAGAAAGTGCAGTCATCAATAAGAATAAGAAATAGAAAGGAAATAGAAATATTACAAAATTGTATAATTTAATAAGTTATAAATGTATGTACTTTGATTGGTAAGAATCCAAAGAAAATAGTGTCTCACATTGTGACAATATACTTCCAAAAATTTCAGGCAAAGTAAGAAGCAAAAATTAAAGTGATTTGCCAATTCAAGCAGGTAGAATATGTTCATTACTAACTTGGCAGATAGCAGGACATGTTTACCGCACATGGTATTATGAATATAGTCATGAATGTGTGCACATTAGGACAAAATGAAAGTTGAAGTTCTGCAGAGAAAATAAATTAGCAATATACCAAGCGGAGTGTGAAAGTGGTTGTTCTTAAGAGAGAAGGTATTTGATAAGAAATTAAATTATTATTACATATAAGATAGATATTTAATTATTACAAATGTCAAACATTGTTAAGACAATGTCGACTTCTTCATACAACACTACTAATATGACATGATACTTAAATTTAACAATTTGTCCCAACCAAACTTTCTTAGATGTAGAAGCACACAATAGAAATTAGTACATAAAATTAGAAAGATAATAGTGTAAATAATTCAGCGTTCGAAATTAAGTAAGCTTAAAGACATGATACCCATTAGGAAATTGTAATATTAAAATAATATTATGAATATTAGTTTTTAACCTTTTGTGGCAGCAACATCACGTGAATTATTCAGCAACTTGTGATCACATGGTATTGATTCCATTTTGACATAAGTTAGGAATAACATAAATTAGGAATATAAGGTGACAAAATAGTATTGCGTGTTTTGATATCAATTGAAAGTAGATGTGTAGCTTTGTAAGGATTGTTGACAGGATCCAGATACATCCATTTATCTAATGTGAATTTTTTCTCACACCATTAGGTTGAATAATAATGCTTTTCATCAAAGAAGTAATTTGATGAATAAATATCTATATAGATAATTGTCTGATTCAGTTACAGATAACATAATCAAAATACTTGATTTAATGATACAAAAATCATTTGCTATGTAATCAAAAAAGGAACAATTTCCAAGTTATCACATGAATTTAGTAATGTTGATTATAACTTGAATTTTGGTCCTATCAGCAAATATATCCATTTGTGCTACTCCTGCATGATAAAAAGGGTACTCTGATATATATATATATATATATATATATATATATATATATATATATTATAAACTAAAATTACTTACATCATAGATAAGCAATATCTTGAATACTACTACACACAGCAAAATTTGATATGTAATCAAAATAGGATCAATTTCCAAGTTATCATATTGTTGTAGTAATGTAGATGTTAACTTGGATTTTGTTTCTATGAATGTGTGCAAAAAATTTCCAACTCATCCATGTGTCATGTGCCTACATGAAAATGAATGCAATTCTAATCAATTTCAGAAGTGAATTTTGAAAAAATAATCTGATCAGAAACAAAAATAAATTCTAATTACTTACATTATAGGTTTTCAAATATTTCCTTGTAGACCACATTCATGGTAGTTGATAACTCCAATTTATTAGAATCATGGATCAGTATTTTTAAACCTGCCTTGCTCTTAACTCTGGACATAGCTACATAAAGCTGACCATGACTAAACACAGTTCTAGGAAGATATAAACCAACACTATCAAGGGACTGACCTTGAGATTTGTTAATAGTCATTGCATAGGATACTATAATTGGGAACTGTCTTCTTGTAAGCTTAAATGGCCAAGGTGATTGAGAAGGAGACATGTCCAACCTTGGAATGTAAGTCATATTGCCTATGTTCTTTCCTGAGATAATTTTTGCTTCAAGGACATGCTCAGCCATTCTAGTAATGATCAGTCTAGTCCCATTACAGAGTCCCTCATACTGGTCTATACTTCTGAGAAGCACAATAGGAGTTCCCACTTTTAACTTAATTCTGTGGTTGGGTAGACTAGAAGTTCTAAGGGAACTAAGAAATTCAGGAGTTAGAAATTGAAATGATTCACATTCATCATTGATTTCTGATCTGTCAACAGTATCACAGCTTAAATATTCTCGTTCTTCCCCTATTTAAAAATATACGACGAAATTGTAAATTACATTGAATCATTAAATAAACAGTAGTGTTTAATAAATTGGATTGAACATTACCTTCAATCAATGACAGTATATACTCGTTAATTTCATCAACAACCTCAATTGTGGAAGCAAGATAAGTACTCTCAAATTGTAAATATTCAGGATTGTTGTAGTCATTGAAGAAATCCAGATAAGTACTCTCAAATATAGCTTGTATTGGATTCTCAAAACCTTTTATCAAAAACTCAGCCGGTATATCAATCTCAACATTTCCATCATTTGGCTCTGATAACTTTCCTTCACCAACTTTCAGAAGCCATTCAGAAAAGTCCTTCAACTCTTGAGAATTAGTAGACATTGGATTTGGTTGCAGACACATATTCTTGGTGAGTGTTAGAACCTCACATGAATCCCATATGTAAGAAGAATTAATTGATGCATTAACAATGTCTGAACGATCAGCTCTAGGTACTACGGGTAAAATCTGTCTGAAATCACCTCCAAAGACTATAACTTTTCCACCAAAAATTTTGTCATTGTTCAAAATGTCTTTGAGTGTTCTATCTAGAGCTTCAAAACAGAATTTATGAGCCATGGGTGCTTCGTCCCATATGATCAATTTGGTCAACTTTAGAAGTTTAGCAAGTTCACTTACACCCTCAATATTACACATGGAGTTTTCAAGAGTCGGGACCGGTATTTTGAACTTTGAGTGTGATGTCCTTCCTCCCGGTAACAATAGAGATGCTATGCCACTTGTAGCCACTGTCAAAACAATTTGGCAACGACTTCTTAAAGATGCAGCTAAAGTTCGCCACATAAAGGTTTTACCAGTACCACCATACCCATGCAAGAAAAATACACCGCCTTTTTTCCTACTAACAGATGACATGATTTTGTCGTAAATTGAACGTTGTTCATCTGTATGATATTATTTTAGTGACTATGCAGCAGTAATATATATGATTCTATAGTATACAAATAAACTATTTGTTCCTGTTAAAGATCTGAATAACTGTTGAAATTCTACAGCTAAAGCATTTGCATTGTAATTGAGTTCATCATATATAAGTCTGTTACCAAGTTGTTCGACAACATATCCTGATGGATATGGAAAACCCTTAAAATCCTTCAATGTTCTTATGTTTCTTTCCATGTGCCTTTCAATCTCAATTAATGTTAAATTCTTGATCTGTTCTTCATTGAGTTGTAGACCTGAATCATATTAAATAGCAAGGTCAATTACGTGAGAAAACCATAGGTAAGTATTTGAAGACATTAAAAAAATGATCGAGATTATAAACTACAACATACCTGGATTGTTTGCTAACCTTCTTTGTTCATAAAGAATACCATCACTCAACCACTGCCAAGTATTTTCCCAAACATGTGTCGGTCTATGCATACAGCTTGTTATCAAAAGAGTTACAAATAACAGTCTTAGGAAATATCCAGAGCCCCACACATGTGCTTTTTTAATTGCAGCAATGTATTCTTTGTCATCCATCAAAAAACCACTTGCAAAGCATGCTTCCCTAAATGAGTCATATACGACATTGTTGACTGTTCTCATGTCCTCATAAGATGTTGGTCCTTTGACTCTGGTTAACATCATTCTTAAGTAGTATAACTCTCATGTGGTTGGTGGTACCCAAATTAACCTTCCTATAGTAAAACCTTTCTTTCTTGGTTTCCAAGTACGTTTAGCTTTGTCATAAACAAACTTAGATAAAAAGTTTGCATATGTAAGTGTTTTAGCTTCACTGTACTCGGCATTGCATTGAATCCATGATGTAAACATAGACTCAGTAACAGAAGGTTTAAGCATTACATCATCAATATGTTCATAATCATTGAAATAAACCGAGTTTTCACCTTCCAAATGAAAAAATAATCTCTCAACAGATGGTTTTCTTCCATGAATTGGATATGAAAAAATGCGCCAGCAAGCTTCGCTAGGTGAGACATATCGACAATCAAGGTACTTTTTGATTTCATCCTCGTTTTTATTTCCAGATGGATTTGTTGAGTTCTCACAAACAACAGCAGCAGTAATTCGATCATAGCCTTTGTTAATGTACTTGAAGAGGTATTTGATTGAGGTTGATTGGTTGCACCACTCCATGTTCATATGAGCTTGATATTTCATTAACAGATGAGGATTGTGTGGAACAACATGTCGATTGTCTAGTGTGATTCCACTCTTTAGAATTTGAGCACCGTTATCCCTTCTTCTATAAACAGGGTATCCATCATTATCAACAATAGTGTTGTTGATAAATTTCTTTGGTTAGTACTTGGTACATCGGCCTTTAGGATTCATGCAAGGAGACTTTTTATTTGCTAGACCACAAGGACCATGCATCATGTGAGTTCCCACCAATTAGTATAATTCTGGATGTTTACTTGCACATGGTATCGCAGCCGAAATGATTTTATCTATGTCTTCGGGCGTTGGATACTTGCTAGACGGGTGTAGAAAAAGAAGAAGATGTGCATGCGGTAATCCTCTCTTTTGAAATTCAATTGTATACATGTCTGTAAAGAAAAATAATTAAAATTCAAATTTATATGAAAATAAAAGATATATTTAGATTTAAAATTTGAAAATAATTTGACATTAACTTACATGCAATGACCTTCCCAAGCACATGATTCTTTGTTAGATCTTTTAGCAGCTGATCAAATTTGAGCTTGAATACTCTTGTAATGATATCTGGACGATCATGTGGTTTAAGATTTTTTGGTCTAACAAATCTTTGGATCTCAGGTCAATTAGGATTGCAAGTAAAAGTGATGAATAAATCCGGAAATCCAACCGCACTTGAGATTGCCATGCCATCAAAATAGAGTTGGTCCATGTACCTTCGACTACCCACATAGCTGGATGGCAGCACTACTCTCTTACCTTGCTTAGAAGAGTGAGCATCATTGTTGTTTTGGTTCTCATTTAAAGTCTTGTACTTACCCACTCTTAACTTGGATTGATTCCTTCTCAACCATGCTAATCTATCAGCTTCCATCATGGTGAAACCATCGACCAAAAATTGTTGAAATAGTCTCCTTGAACATAAAATTGTCATAGATTCAAAATATCTTGTTTGCAATCTAAAACATAACCACTCCCTAATTGTTAGATGATTTCTTTTTGGTTTTTTTCCTGTCTTCTTATCTCTGTGTAGAACATCATCTCTATAGCCATCTTCTCCATATGGAAACAAAAGTGGATATTGATATGCCAAGTAAGCAGGATGAAATTCATCAATCCTTTGTAGCTCCCCACTTTGTGTTTCCATGATTATATCTCTTTTTGGAGCATAATCGACATCACCAACAATAAGAGCAGCAACTTCGGAAACAGTTGGTTGATTGTATATCCGACCATCAGTAGTCCTCTCGGAGATGAGTTTAAGTTTCAAATTTTGAACATTGCCTTGTGATAATCTATCACATTCCATTCTAAATGATTTAGCATGAACATTGTTTTGATCAATCATTTTTTGCAAATCTGCCATCATTTGAATATCAAGTTTTCCTGCATTGCTAGACAAAACATATCATAGCTTTAAGTACCATTGAATGCAATGTTCAAATTGTCTATAAAAAAAATTATTATAATTAGTTTCATACCTTAGTCCTTCGACTCGATGTTGTAACTCATTCTCCGTGTCATATATATATAACTGTGCAAACTTTGATTTAACTCCAGGAATTGGGATCATGCTACCAATCCTATGGCACGATTGTCCTTGAATTCTAATTGTAGGCGGGCCTCTACCTCTTGTAATATTTTTGTCTACTTTAAAACCGAGCGAGCTAAAAGCAAACATGTTGTTATACAACCGTATATGTTGCTGGAAATGTTTGGATTTAAGATCATTGTGATCAAATAGTAGTTTGTTAAGCAACACAGGTGGTTATTCCATATAGGGTAGCTGAATTTTCCCATCACCACAGCACAGTCCAAACTTAGGATTGGCACTGTGTCTAGATTTTTGTTTTCTTTCCTGATACCACATGCATGCTCCACATCTCTGACACTCCATAAGAGGATCACCAAGATCAGCATATCCTAAAAATGTAAACATTTGGATATGGTGATTGAATCTAACAAATTGTCTTCAAGATAAACTTATTCAAAGTAGCACAGTTCTTAACGGATTAATAATATATAATACGATTAAATATTTTATAATGCTATTACCCTCATTTATTGATGAGTATTTGATTACATAGATAAAAATTACCTTGGTGATCTATTTGATCCATATCTCTAGAATAACTACCCTCAAAGTCATCTTCATCAGAAGATTCGCTCTCAGTCTCGTGAGCTGCTTCATATGCTTCAAACTCTTCACTGTCTATTGAACCTTCATTTTCATCATTGGTCACATTTTGTTCAGCAGAAGTAGAAGCTGGTGCCATAGGATTTCTATCAATCTCAGCTCTAAATTGATCAAGTAAATTGATCCCTAGTGTAACGCCCACTTTCGTTTAATCGTTTATTTAATCGAGTTTAGGTGATTATATTATAATTATATAATATATGCATGATTTTGGTATGTTTTGATCGATGACATGATGAGTTATGAGTTTTGGAAGATTTGATAAGGATATGAGAATTATTTTATTGTTAAATAAAATAAAGATTTGAAAATAATATAAAATATTTAGTTGAGGGCTGTTTTGATATTTTAGATAGTTTTGGGGGAGAAAGTGAGATAAGATAAGTGATTAGAAAGAGGTATAAATAGGGAAGACCTAATATCTTTAGAAAACCATTGTACGTGAAAACTTTTGGAAAAAGGGAGAAAAGCTTAGAGAGGAGCAAGAGACCAAGAGTGCTGCGATTTTCTTCAAACAAGGTAAGGGTGAGACTAATAATTCGATAGCGTTAATTGTTGTAATTCTGATGATTAATTGACAAAGTTAGGATTGATTTAGAAAAGTTTTGGAATTAGGTCAAAACCTTAAAAATTGATGATCAAACGGTAAAAACTTGTTTAGATTGATGTAGAAACCGTCCTTTAACCTTAGAACATGTTTAGGATGGATTATGGAATCAAAATTAGGCTTTGAACCATGTTGTGTGTTGGATTTTTGAGAAAAACCCTAGTCTTCCCGTGCTTCTGTTCATCGCTCGCCACGGTGAGTGATGATCCTCGCCTCGCGAGTGATGAACTTCATCGCTCGCCACGCGAGCCCCCTTCCCTTCGCCTCGCGAGTTGTTTGGTGCAACTCGCCATGGCGAGCAACCCTTTCTCGCCTCGCGAGCTTAGGCAGAGTGCATGTCATATTTTGTGTTTTGACCTTTTTAGTTGGACTTTGGATGCCATAGAGTGCCTGAACATACCTAGTATTGATTAGGAATGAATGTAGGATCAGAGGGAACCCAGAACAACATTAATTTGGGAGTTGAGTGGTACTCGCCATGGCGAGTAAGAACTCTCGCCTCGCGAGTACAACCAGAATGAACTTGTTTGTGTGTTGTGCGATCTGTGCCGCACTTGTTGATCAAGAGTGAACCCCTAACTAGTAATGAGACCTAGGGATGTCGTTAAATGCAGTCTGTAGAGTTGTTTAAGTCATGATAATATTAATTGAACATGAGCTAATGTAATGTACATTTATGCAAGATATGAGGATTTGATAATGATACAATTTATGTGCTATTGATATAATGATATCATCTTGTTATGTGACCTGTTTATGCTGTTTCCGTTATTTAACTAAGTGCATAAGTATATGATGAAGTTTAGCTCCAAATTATTGGATGCATATTGATAAGTTGATTACGATGTTTTGTTCATATGTGTCCATGCATAGCATCTCATTGAGCTTAGTCCTCACCACGAATATTAGGAGCTTTGTCCTCCGCACGTTTTATAGGAGCTTTGTCCTCCGCACGATTAAAGTATATTAATACTTATGATGACGATTGGTACCACATGCATATAAGGAGTCTAAGAGCATTATCGCATTGTCATGATTAAGATGCCTTGTTGATAATGATTGATTACGTGATTATGTGATAAGTGATTATCGAATATGTTATGTTGCTCCTGATAATTGGTTATATGATTATGTTATAACTGTTTAGCAATTATGCAATGTTATTTAAGGATGATTATGATGTTAATTTATGATTCGCAATTACATTGATTAATGTTATTTGATTATGAAATCTCACCCCTTCTGCTTGAAAATGTTGCCCTTCGTATGGGTAACTTGCAGGTGATCGTGCTTAGTGTGCAGTTTACTTTCGTGAGTTGGCCTTGCCTTCACTGTGTCGTCTAGGTCGCTCTGATACGTAACGGGATGGGGTTAATGCTATAACATGCTTCATTCTTTTACGTGAACTGCTATGATAATTTCTGTTTTGATTAACTCTTTTGAGATACTTTATTGGGGCCTGCGTGCCAAACTGATTTATGGTTTATGAACTAATATTCCGCTGGCTAAAATATGGTTTTGGTCCCTGCAAATATGCCTCGTTTTGGTTTTAGTCCCTGCAAAAAAAATTTGTTGTTTTTGGTCCCTGCAAAATATTTTGTTTTTGGAAATAGTCCCTGCAGGGACTATTTCCAAAAACAAAGCAGGGACTATTTCCAAAAACAAAATATTTTGCAGGGACCTTTTTCAAAATCAAAAGATTTTGCAGGGACTATTTCTCTAATAAATGGTTAAGTCATCATGTGACACGTGTGCAAATTATCACAAAAGTGGAGCCAGGGACCAAAACCAAAATGAGACATATTTGTAGGGACCAAAAACAACAAAATTTTTTTGCAGGGACTAAAACCAAAACGAGACATATTTGCAGGGACCAAAACCATATTTTAGCCTATTCCGCTGCTATGTTAAGATATTATGTGGAAGTTAAATTATTATTTAACTGTTTTTGGATTATTTTTTTATGTGATATCCCGTTGTTTGATGTTTACTCTGATAAATGTTATGTTTTTAAAGAAGTTTTGATAATGGGGAAAACGGGGTGTTACAATTGGTATCAGAGCAGGTTGGTCCGTCCGGTCAATTAGAGAGTCGTGTCGATTCTTAGTAATATTTATATTACTATCTTATGTTGTTGTTGCTACTTTTGTAGAATATCAGAAATGGCCGGAAGAAACGATGCTGCGTTAGCTGCTGCTCTACAAGCTGTTGCCCAAGCTGTGGGATAACAACCTAACGCAAATGCTGGTGCGAATGCTGAAGCTAGGATGTTGGAGACGTTCATGAAGAAGAACCCTCCAACTTTCAAAGGACGTTATGACCCTGATGGAGCCCAGACGTGGCTTAAGGAGATTGAGAGGATTTTCCGGGTTATGCAGTGCACTGAAGATCAGAAGGTGCGGTTTGGTACTCATCAGCTAGCCGAGGAAGCTGATGACTGGTGGGTTGCTCTTCTGCCTACCCTTGGGCAGGAGGGAGCTGTTGTGACTTGGGCTGTTTTCAGGAGAGAGTTCCTGAGAAGATACTTTCCGGAAGATGTTCGCGGGAAGAAGGAGATCGAGTTTCTTGAGTTGAAGCAAGGGAACATGTCTGTGACAGAGTATGCTGCCAAGTTCATGGAGCTGTCAAAGTTCTACCCGCACTATACTGCTGAGAATGCTGAGTTCTCGAGATGCATCAAGTTCGAGAATGGTTTGAGGCCCGACATCAAGAGGGCGATTGGATACCAACAGCTTAGAGTTTTTCAGGATTTGGTCAATAGCTGCAGGATCTATGAAGAGGATACGAAGGCTCACTACAAGGTAGTGAATGAGAGGAAGGGCAAGGGACAGCAGAGTCGTCCTAAGCCGTACAGTGCCCCTGCTGATAAAGGGAAACAGAAGATGGTCGATGTTAGGCAGCCTAAGAAGAAGGATGCTACAGAGATTGTGTGTTTCAATTGTGGTGGGAAAGGCCACAAAAGCAACGTCTGCCCTGAAGAAATCAAGAAGTGTGTTCGGTGTGGCAAGAAAGGTCATGTTGTAGCTGATTGCAATCGTACGGACATTGTGTGCTTTAATTGCAACGGAGAGGGTCACATTAGTTCATAGTGTACTCAGCCTAAGAGGGCGCCGACTACTGGTAGAGTCTTTGCTTTGACTGGTACTCAGACAGAGAACGAGGATCGTTTGATCAGAGGTACTTGCTATATTAATAATACTCCTTTAGTTGCTATTATTGATACTGGTGCTACGCATTGTTTTATTGCTTTCGATTGTATTTCTGCTTTGGGTCTTGATTTGTCTGATATGAATGGAGAGATGGTTGTCGAAACTCCGGCTAAGGGTTCGGTGACTACTTCTCTCGTATGTTTGAAATGTCCTTTGTCTATGTTTGGTCGTGATTTCGAAATGGATTTAGTTTGTCTACCTTTGAGCGGTATGGATGTGATTCTGGGTATGAACTGGTTAGAGTACAACCACGTTCTTATTAATTGTTTTAGCAAGTCAGTGCATTTCTCTTCCGTCGAAGAGGAAAGTGGTGCAGAGTTTTTATCTACTAAGCAGCTGAAGCAACTGGAACGCGACGGTATCTTGATGTTTTCGTTAATGGCTACTTTATCTTTTGAGAATCAAGCAGTGATTGATAGGTTACCGGTGGTGTGTGATTTTCCTGAAGTTTTTCCAGATGAGATTCCTGATGTACCTCCAGAGAGAGAAGTTGAGTTTTCTATTGATCTTGTTCCTGGAACGAAGCCGGTCTCGATGGCACCTTATCGTATGTCTGCTTCCGAGTTATCTGAGTTGAAGAAACAATTGGAGGACTTGCTTGAGAAGAAGTTTGTTAGACCAAGTGTTTCACCTTGGGGAGCGCCGGTTTTGTTAGTAAAGAAGAAAGATGGTAGTATGCGGTTATGTATTGATTATCGGCAGTTGAATAAAGTAACTATCAAGAATAGGTATCCACTTCCGAGAATTGATGATTTGATGGATCAGTTAGTGAGTGCACGTGTTTTTAGCAAGATTGATTTGAGGTCAGGTTATCACCAGATTAAAGTAAAGGATGAAGATATGCAGAAGACAGCTTTCAGAACGCGTTATGGTCACTATGAATATAAAGTTATGCCTTTCGGTGTTACCAATGCACCTGGAGTGTTTATGGAGTATATGAATCGCATCTTCCATGCATTTTTGGATCGGATTGTGGTTGTGTTTATCGACGATATTTTGATCTACTCCAAGACTGAAGAAGAACATGCTGAGCATCTGAAGATTGTTTTGCAAGTGTTGAAAGAGAAGAAACTTTATGCCAAATTGTCTAAGTGTGAATTCTGGTTGAAAGAAGTGAGTTTTCTAGGCCATGTTATTTCCGGAGATGGTATTGCAGTGGATCCGTCTAAAGTTGAAGCGGTATCACAGTGGGAGACTCCTAAGTCAGTTACTGAGATTAGAAGTTTCTTGGGTTTAGCTGGTTACTATAGAAGGTTTATTGAAGGGTTTTCTAAGTTAGCTCTTCCGCTAACGCAGATGACTTGTAAAGGTAAAACTTTTGTGTGGCACGTCCATTGTGAGAACAGCTTCAGTGAATTGAAGAAGCGTTTGACGACTGCTCCAGTTTTGATTTTGCCGAAGTCGGATGAACCTTTTGTGGTGTATTGTGATGCGTCCAAGTTGGGTTTAGGAGGTGTGCTTATGCAAGAAGGTAAAGTGGTAGCTTATGCTTCAAGACAGTTGAGAATTCATGAGAAGAATTATCCTACGCATGATCTCGAGTTAGCGGCCGTAGTCTTTGTATTGAAGATATGGAGACATTACTTGTATGGTTCGAGATTTGAGGTGTTTAGTGATCACAAGAGTTTGAAGTATTTGTTTGATCAGAAGGAATTGAATATGAGACAGTGAAGATGGCTTGAATTGTTGAAGGATTATGACTTTGGTTTGAATTATCATCCAGGTAAAGCTAATGTTGTTGCAGATGCCTTGAGTAGGAAGACATTGCATATGTCCGCTATGATGGTCAGAGAGTTCGAGTTACTTGAACAGTTCAGAGATATGAGTTTGGTTTGCGAATGGTCACCTCAGAGCGTGAAACTGGGTATGCTGAAGATTGATAGTGAATTTCTGAAAAGTATCAAGGAAGCACAGAAAGTTGATGTAAAGTTTGTGGACTTGTTGGTTGCTAGAGATCAGACTGAAGACAGTGATTTTAAAATCGACAATCAAGGTGTGTTGAGATTCCGAGGAAGAATTTGTATCCCAGACAATGAAGAGATTAAGAAGATGATTCTTGAAGAGAGTCATAGAAGTAGCCTGAGTATTCATCCGGGAGCTACGAAGATGTATCATGATTTGAAGAAGATTTTCTGGTGGTCTGGTTTGAAACGAGATGTGGCACAGTTTGTGTATTCCTGTTTAGTTTGTCAGAAGTCGAAAGTTGAGCATCAGAAACCTGCTGGAATGATGGTACCTTTAGATGTGCCAGAATGGAAATGGGATAGTATATCCATGGATTTTGTGACGAGCTTGCCAAATACTCATAGAGGGAACGACGCAATTTGGGTTATTGTTGATAGATTGACGAAGTCAGCTCATTTTCTACCGATTAATATTAGTTTCCCTGTTGCCCAGTTGGCAGAGATTTATATCAAGGAGATCGTGAGGTTGCATAGTGTTCCTTCGAGCATTGTGTCAGATAGAGATCCAAGATTTACTTCTAGATTTTGGAAAAGTTTACAAGAGGCTTTGGGTTCGAAGTTGAGGTTGAGTTCGGCGTATCATCCGCAGACAGATGGTCAGTCGGAGAGGACAATTCAGTCGCTAGAGGATTTGTTGAGAATTTGTGTTCTTGAGCAAGGAGGAACTTGGGATAGTCATCTTCCGTTGATCGAGTTCACATACAATAATAGTTACCATTCAAGTATTGGAATGGCCCCTTTCGAGGCTTTATATGGTCGGAGATGCAGAACTCCGTTGTGCTGGTTTGAGTCATGTGAAAGAGTGGTCTTAGGACCAGAGATTGTTCAGCAGACTACTGAGAAAGTTCAGATGATCCAAGAGAAAATGAAAGCGTCGCAGAGTCGACAAAAGAGTTATCATGATAAGCGTAGGAAAGATCTTGAGTTTCAAGAAGGAGACCACGTGTTTTTGAGAGTCACTCCTATGACTGGTGTAGGACGTGCTTTGAAGTCAAAGAAGTTGACCCCGAAGTTCATTGGTCCGTATCAGATATTGGAAAGAGTTGGAACGGTGGCTTACTGAGTGGGTTTACCGCCGCATCTTTCGAATTTGCACAACGTTTTCCATGTGTCGCAACTTCGAAAGTATGTTCCGGATCCATCTCATGTGATCCAAAGTGATGATGTGCAAGTTAGAGACAACCTTACGGTAGAAACTTTACCGGTGAGGATTGATGATCGTAAAGTGAAGACGTTGAGAGGCAAAGAGATACCTCTCGTGAGAGTCGTTTGGACGGGAGCGACTGGTGAAAGCTTGACGTGGGAGCTTGAGAGTAAGATGCTGGAGTCTTATCCAGAGTTGTTTGCTTGAGGTAAATTTTCGAGGGCGAAAATCTTTTAAGTGGGGGAGAGTTGTAACACCCACTTTCGTTTAATCGTTTATTTAATCGAGTTTAGGTGATTATATTATAATTATATAATATATGCATGATTTTGGTATGTTTTGATCGATGACATGATGAGTTATGAGTTTTGGAAGATTTGATAAGGATATGAGAATTATTTTATTGTTAAATAAAATAAAGATTTGAAAATAATATAAAATATTTAGTTGAGGGCTGTTTTGATATTTTAGATAGTTTTGGGGGAGAAAGTGAGATAAGATAAGTGATTAGAAAGAGGTATAAATAGGGAAGACCTAATATCTTTAGAAAACCATTGCACGTGAAAACTTTTGGAAAAAGGGAGAAAAGCTTAGAGAGGAGCAAGAGACCAAGAGTGCTGCGATTTTCTTCAAACAAGGTAAGGGTGAGACTAATAATTCGATAGCGTTAATTGTTGTAATTCTGATGATTAATTGACAAAGTTAGGATTGATTTAGAAAAGTTTAGGAATTAGGTCAAAACCTTAAAAATTGATGATCAAACGGTAAAAACTTGTTTAGATTGATGTAGAAACCGTCCTTTAACCTTAGAACATGTTTAGGATGGATTATGGAATCAAAATTAGGCTTTGAACCATGTTGTGTGTTGGATTTTTGAGAAAAACCCTAGTCTTCCCGTGCTTCTGTTCATCGCTCGCCACGGCGAGGGATGATCCTCGCCTCGCGAGTGATGAACTTCATCGCTCGCCACGCGAGCCCCCTTCCCTTCGCCTCGCGAGTTGTTTGGTGCAACTCGCCATGGCGAGCAACCCTTTCTCGCCTCGCGAGCTTAGGCAGAGTGCATGTCATATTTTGTGTTTCGACCTTTTTAGTTGGACTTTGGATGCCATAGAGTGCCTGAACATACCTAGTATTGATTAGGAATGAATGTAGGATCAGAGGGAACCCAGAACAACATTAATTTGGGAGTTGAGTGGTACTCGCCATGGCGAGTAAGAACTCTCGCCTCGCGAGTACAACCAGAATGAACTTGTTTGTGTGTTGTGCGATCTGTGCCGCACTTGTTGATCAAGAGTGAACCCCTAACTAGTAATGAGACCTAGGGATGTCGTTAAATGCAGTCTGTAGAGTTGTTTAAGTCATGATAATATTAATTGAACATGAGCTAATGTAATGTACATTTATGCAAGATATGAGGATTTGATAATGATACAATTTATGTGCTATTGATATAATGATATCATCTTGTTATGTGACCTGTTTATGCTGTTTCCGTTATTTAACTAAGTGCATAAGTATATGATGAAGTTTAGCTCCAAATTATTGGATGCATATTGATAAGTTGATTACGATGTTTTGTTCATATGTGTCCATGCATAGCATCTCATTGAGCTTAGTCCTCACCACGAATATTAGGAGCTTTGTCCTCCGCACGTTTTATAGGAGCTTTGTCCTCCGCACGATTAAAGTATATTAATACTTATGATGACGATTGGTACCACATGCATATAAGGAGTCTAAGAGCATTATCGCATTGTCATGATTAAGATGCCTTGTTGATAATGATTGATTACGTGATTATGTGATAAGTGATTATCGAATATGTTATGTTGCTCCTGATAATTGGTTATATGATTATGTTATAACTGTTTAGCAATTATGCAATGTTATTTAAGGATGATTATGATGTTAATTTATGATTCGCAATTACATTGATTAATGTTATTTGATTATGAAATCTCACCCCTTCTGCTTGAAAATGTTGCCCTTCGTATGGGTAACTTGCAGGTGATCGTGCTTAGTGTGCAGTTTGCTTTCGTGAGTTGGCCTTGCCTTCACTGTGTCGTCTAGGTCGCTCTGATACGTAACGGGATGGGGTTAATGCTATAACATGCTTCATTCTTTTACGTGAACTGTTATGATAATTTCTGTTTTGATTAACTCTTTTGAGATACTTTATTGGGGCCTGCGTGCCAAACTGATTTATGGTTTATGAACTAATATTCCGCTGCTATGTTAAGATATTATGTGGAAGTTAAATTATTATTTAACTGTTTTTGGATTACGTTTTTATGTGATATCCCGTTGTTTGATGTTTACTCTGATAAATGTTATGTTTTTAAAGAAGTTTTGATATTGGGGAAAACGGGGTGTTACACCTAGTCTATTAGAAGTGGATGATTTCTTAGGAACTCGACTGTAGTATTGGGATGAGCTTGGTTTAGTGAAAGTGGGTGTTTTAGTTTGTGAATAATGAGTTGATATCAGAGTTGGATTTTTAATAATAGAAGGAGAAGCTGTGAAGGTGTTAGTTTGATAGGGATTTGAACTTGATGCTGTATAGTTTGGGGTATTGATTGGAAAAGGGTGTTTTGGTTTATAAAAGGGATTTTCACCTGGTGTTTGATAAGTTGTAGAAACAGCTGGTTTTTTATTTGTCAAGTCCTTTAGTGTTGTTTGTTTTGGAGTTTGAGGAAGTGTTTTGTTACAAACAGATGGACTTGTTTTGTTAGCAGCAATATTTGGAGCAATTGATTCATAGTTTTGATTTTTATCAGATAATTGTGATTTAGGGGAGATTATAGTGTTAGTGATATCATTAAATGGAGATGAGGAACCTGGTTGCTGCTTTTTTCATTTTTTTGGGAACTTGGACTGCAAAATCTGTTTTTGCCTCATCCTTGCCTTAGCTGCTTTGTTGTGAACATCATGTTCATCAGGATCATCCATAGTTAGTGTTTGCCTTGCAATGCAGAAAATGAGAATGAGCATGTGATTAGTAAATCTCTAAGGAAATGATATTGAAAAGATTTAGATTTCTAATTAAAAAATTAATATAGCTATAGAATGCTTAGGTTGAAATATTAGAGGGAAAATTGTCTTTGTTAATTTTCAGATTCCCTCCAAATTTCCCTATTGTAGAGTTAGCATAAAAAGAAATAAACATATCAAAAAGGCTACATAGACATCCTAAGACCTATTTTCAGCATATACAAAAAGTTAAATTATATTTTTCTCTGTTATTTGTTGGATGAACAGAGATATGGAAAGATTTGGTGTTCATACATCAACATCATGTCATATCAGCAAAAGGCTTGGTGTATATCACGTTTCTCGATGTTAAAATTCAACTACCAAAGTCAGCCTCTAAGACCAAGATGTAATACACAGTGCCAAACTTCCATATGCTAGATTAACTTTATTTGTACTATTCAACAGCTACCTGCAATTTCCCAAATGATGTAAAATCCCTTTCTGATAAATATAAATTATTTTTCTAGTCATTGTATTTTCAAAACATGAATTCTGTATTTGTGATGTAAAACTACTTTTCTGTTCTCAATCTAAACAATAGTATTCAGAATATGTTTGTTGTTCATAATTCATTGGGCATGATCTTATAACATTTATATACCTTTAGTAGTGATAACATGTTAGTTTCTATATATTATACTATTGAAGAACTATTTCTATAGCAAAACATGTTATCGTGGTTAGCTAGTTGAAAATCAGTTTAGAAAGAGTTCATAAGCATGTCATTAAGTGATTTTGTTGGAGATTCACAATATGCATGTACAATAAGGTATATTCCAGATTCTGAAATTGGATAGTCAAACACACACACACAAATATATATATATATATATATATATATATATATATATATATTGATAATATATAAAATATCATAATAGATGATTTTGACATCAGCACATTTTTGGTATCATTGTTCAGATAGCTTGGAAGTCAAGTAAGCATAATACTGTCATGTTTTAAACACATAGTTAACATATTACAAAACACAAATAAGTTTAAAAGACCAACATATTGTACTTAATAAGTTGTTCAGTTAGGTACTTGATAAGTTGAGTTAAACAACTTCTAGCAAAAAGTGATTCATCACAAGAGTTTCCCTCAATTCTTAGGCTCTAACTTTGGCTGTTTGGTCGGCTTAGGTTGCTTGGCGAGCTTAGTAGATGAGAGTTGGGTAGCCTCCACATCTTGGCTAGAAGCTATCCAATCAACCTCATCCTGGGAAAGTCTCTTTGGAGGAGGGGTGGCAGAAGTAGACGATGGATCATTTTCACCGCAAAGTGACTGCTGCACATGGTTGTAGATGGAAAGATTTTTAAGTATAATTTGGCTTTAATCTTAATTTGTATGAACTTTGGTATTGAACTTAAAAAATGTGAGAATTAAACACTTACAGTGTGATCAATTTCAACATCTTTGTTGTCAGCATCACTAATTTGTTTGTCAGCATCACTCATTTGTCCACCTATTGCAAGCTTTGAACTCACCTACTCAAAATTGATTTTTGAATGTTAGATTAGAATGATCCAGTATATCTATAAACATGAGAATTATAAGTAATTTTTATACCTCTTCTAATCCAAATTGCTTTCTCAGGTTGGTCAAGAGTTGTTCGTTGTCACTAATTTGACTAACGATACATGGATTCATGCCAGGAATTGCCTTAATTTTCAAAAAAAATTCTTTGCAGACCAGCTTGTCTAGAGCTGGAGGATAAAGCTTAGGATGAAATTGACCAACCTAAATCACGCAGTGTTAAAGCAGTAGTTAGGTTTAATTTTAATAAGGCATAAACGTTGTTACCTCAATCATCTCCTCTTTCAAATCTTCAGCAGATATCCCTACAATGGATGTGACCTCATTGTCCCATAGTAAAAACCTAGCCTTAACATCTTTGTGGATGGCTTGAACCTCAATTCTATACCTGAAAACGAAGCAATTAAACGAAAGAATGTGTTAGTGTTTATAAATTATTCAATATAAATTGAAGTTTATCATTGCTTTGTAGGCATATATATATATGCAAACTTAACAACAAATAAAATGTATTGTTAATATTTATACCAAAATAGGGAACTCTCACTAAAAAATGAATAACACTTTGTGTTTTACAGTTGGTGCCCCTAGAGTGCGTACTGAGGTAATAAATGTGGTGGGCAGTAGGCAAATTTTCCTAAGGGGTTTGGCTTGGATTTTGGTGGCTGGCCGTGTCTGGCAGCAATCGTTTTCCTGCATTATTTAGCAAGCTTTCTTGCTGGCCAGCATCTGCTAGAGTGTAGTTCAACTGGCAGCAAGCTATGTTTTACACCAAAACTTTAAGTAGTACTATGTTCTACACCAATTGTATTTGTAAAAAAAAAACTTGAAAACCAAGAGTCATACAATACAAAACAATGCTTATAACTTCTGAAAAGCGAAACTTAGTTAAGATAAAAAGTGACTTTTTACCATCAATTTTCTTGAAATTGTTCGATTTAGGCGGAGAATCAAAGATTAAAGGTTGTTTTCCTGCATTATTTAGCAGGTTTTCTTGTTGGGCAGCAGCTGCTAGTGTGCAGTTCGCCTTCCAGCAAGCTATGTTTTACACCAAAATTTTAAGTAGCGCTATGTTTTACACCCCATAGTGCATGCAATTTCACATGGTTACTTTAACATATACTCAACAGTCATGCATTAATTATATTCTACTATCATTTGCATACTCACTTCATCACTTTTATTTATATTCACCACTTCAGAATTAATTGATCAGTGGTCTGTGCAGAACTTAAGCTAACAATTGAAATTTCTAATTGATAATAAGGCATAGAATGAACCTTGCTTTAGGCTTTTCATTAATATGGTTACTGGTGCATTTCAGTTCACCATTGTCCAAGTGAACAACCTTACCACAAAAATTGCATCCATCATATGTCCATCCAAATTTGTTGGCATTGATCTTCTCAATTTTAGTGATACTGACACAAACTGTTTCCTATTAGTAAGATATAAATATCAAAGATTAAGCTATGAAATGATGGCTTTAAGTATATTTGGATTGACTTTGCAATGAGGTATAAAACTTCTTACATGTTGAACATGATTCACCTCAGAAAGAGTGAGGAAATTGACTTTAGACATAATATCAGTTTGCTGAGTAAGTTGAGAACCTTGACTAAATTGCGAAGACTGTTGAGTTGGATTGACATCATCAAGTTGTTCCTCTGCAAATCTGTGTTCAAATGTTAAAGATATTGTTGTGTAAGTGAATATAAGATAAACAGAACCAATTAAGAAAAGTTTGATATAAGTACAACCTCGCTTTGAATTCATTGATTTCAGGAATATCAGCATTAACAATGAGCTCAGTACCAGACCATGTGTTTGTAACACATAACGGGTAAACTCCTAATCGCAATAATAAGATGTAATTAAAATGTATTTCAGGTTACAAATGGAAATTCAATAATTGAATGATATGAAAGGTCTCTAGTACCATGAGCAGGTTTGATCCTCCCACGTTTCACAACAACGAAGACCCTGTCATCATTGACCTTAGAGAATGAATCCATGAAGTGCTTTGCAAAATCATCGAACATACATACGTGGACCAAGTGACCACTGATTTAAACAAAACAAAAAAAATCACTATTATTAGTTTTATAAAGCAGAAAAGTCAATGATGTGGATATGTATGAAGTTTCTCTTCAATAATTGAAACAAACCTAGTATCCTTAAGAAGAAAAGTCACTGATTTGAGTCTGCCTTTATACTGATTTGTATTGGTGACTGAATGGAAACATCCAATGACATCCGCAAGCATGGGTAAACAAAGTATAGTTATTATATGAACTATAAGTAGAATACCGTACATGTTTTCAATTTTCATACCTGTGAGCAAATCAGTACGGTACTTTCCAGCCAATATTTCACCGAAGTCTTTGAACCTCATAGGGAATATAGGGATTTGAGGAAAATCAACTTCTTTAATAATGGTTGCACCGGTGACAGCAAGCCTGTATGGATGAGTGCATGCCTTTAAAACAATATCATTTTTAAGGACCTTAAAGTTCATCATCTCATAAGTCTTATTCTTCACCAACTTTCCTTTCCATTCATCAAGTTCATCAGTTGGAACTGTAATTTGAACACTGTCACTCTGCACAAAAAATTATTACAACTCATTAACAATAAACTTAAAATAGATTATATATAAAAATAAGATGTAAAAAGAAGTACACTATTTGACAGTAGAATGACCTGCTTATCAACCACGACCATATCGAAATGCTCTTGTCTGGATTTACCCATAACAGACCAAGCATCTGCAATCCTAACGGAAAAAGTCCAAAGATCTTTGGATTCATTCACATCTTTAATCTTGTCATAGGGACGACAAACAACTTTCTTCTTATCCAAGTTCAAAGACGTTCCGACTTCAACACCTTTGTTCTTTTCCATGTTCAAAGTCGTTCCCACTTCAACAACTTTCTTCTTGTCCTTGTTCAAACACGTACCCACTTCAACTGGTTTCTTGTTATCCATGTTCAAACTATGAGTGTATATGCACAATCTTAGTTAGACAAAATATGAACAATGTGACAAAGATCCAAAATTTAAGTTCTTATCATTAAAGCTAAAACAACCAAGTTTATATAGTTTTTCCAAACAACAATGGCATAAACACAACCCCTGAACCATAAAACAGAATTGAGTCCACCTTTTACAAAATTGTTGATTCCTATCCATGTTCAGACTCAAAGTGTATATGCACAAACTTAGCTAGACAAAATATGAACAATGTGACAAAGATCCAAAAATTAAGTGTATATGGAAGCCTTTTCATAATTGTTTCTTGTTATCCATGTTTAACTATAAGCAGAAAGTTTGTTACACACAATATTAACAATGTGAGAATGAGATTAAGCTTCACTACCAATAAAAAATGGTAAAATTATACATTTTCAGTTCCTTTTGGGTGAAATTTTTTTAAGATCTACAACATGTAAAATTAAGAACTTTATACGAAAATGATGACAAAAACACATTATATATCTTCAAGGATGTAGAAAATGAATATGACACTGATTTAACAAACTCATGAAAAATGGCTTCTTTCAACACTAAAATATCGGGAAAACCTATTCAAAATCAACACAAGAAAGCATGAAATCAATGCTTTTGTTTGATAATTTTTATAATATGATGAATAAGTTAAAGATTGATGCCAAAATAACTAAAGAAAGTTGGTACTCAGTTCTGAAAACAACATTGGAAGCTAAAATATATTGAAAACAAACAAAATGCAAGTAAGGATCAAACACATGAACTAATTAAACAACATGCAAGTGATAAGAGAAGAAAATCGAAAGGAATGGCTGATTGAGATTACCTGAAGCAGAGATTTTGTGATGGAGAGAAGGAAATCGGTGGGGAGAGAAGGAACTCAATGGGGAGAGAATGTGGAAAGTTTAGAGAGAGTGAAATGAGAAATGAATTGAATAAGTTGGGATAGATATTATGAAATGATGGAAGAGTGTATTTAGCTTCTCAATGAAGAAAAAGGTGGGTATTAGGGAGTAGGCTGTGTTACCCAATGGATAATAGAGTGTAACAACAGATATGAGGTAAAATTTAAATCTAACAGCAAAAATGTCTAATTTAACCTTTGTAGTAAAACTGTAAATTCAAATGGTGAAAAATTAGGGATGGGTAGTAAAGAAATTATGGTAGTACTTTGCTTTCATATATTGTTAGTGGATTGAGGGCTCTTTAGTTAGATTTAGGATTTTGGGATTCTTCAATATTCAGTTTGTGACCTTGAAAAGATTTTAACTAATTTACTTTTTTTAATTTTTAAAAATAGGATTTTGGTTTGGTTCATTTCAGGTTAGACATTGTTGGAACACATAGGGTGTTACGGTGTGAATTAAAAAAAATCTCATGTCAACTTTCTCAATTAGTACTCATTTATGAGGAGAGATAAAATCATTGATTTTCTAACAGTCAACTAATCATAGCTGTTGAATTTGTAACTTTTTTTTTTTTTTTTTTGATCCAATTGAATTTGTAACTTATCTTTGGTTCTTCACCTATAAATTGAGCTCCTCTCCCTCACTTCTACTTACCCCAAAAGTTCTCTTGAGTTGTTAAAGAACTTTTCTCTTTTCTCCTTCCTTTAGCTTGTGTTGACGAGCTATTCTTTTCTTCTCCCTCTTTTTCTGACCCTTCGGATTTAAAGAGTGTTCTTAAGGTCATAGTCTCTTCGGTTTATAATGTCCCTTCGGAATTAATAATGGTCTTAAGAACATAGTCCCTTCAGTAAATTTTTCCATTTTAAAATAAGAGTATTATTAAGATCATAGGCCCTTTCGATATATATCGTCCCTTTGGAAATAAGAATGATCTTAATAATATAGCCCCTTTTTATGGCTTATGCCTTTGGAGAAGTTAGAGGTTAGACTGGTCTTAGTACCATAATAGAGTGGTATCACAGCCATATAGAGTGGTCTTAGCTAGCACCATATTTGAAGATATATAGAACATATCCTATAGTGCAATAGGACTTTGATACAATTGTAGTTGGGCTCTTTTATGCTACACATATAATATTATCATGCACATATAATATCAACACAATATTAATGATAATAATTTCTTACACAAAGCAAATAATTGATTAAAAGAACCACCTGATATTTTGACAATTTACATGCACTATCTCAAACAAACAATTTTCATACATCAACAAGAATGAAAATCTACATAGGCAAGTACTATCTATGTTCAAACATGTATCACATATTTATATTTTATTTATTTTTTATACATGTTATTTGAGTCACGCAAATGCAAAGAACTTATGATGCTTCATATACATTATCTCTTATATTTTTCCATAAAACAAAACACAAGTTTAAAACCGGAACAACATTGATTTTCATTAACTTGGCTTATTGGTTCCAATCAGTTTCAATTTTTTGTGATTTTTAAAACAATTTTATGCTTTAATGAATAAATTTTCAATGTTCATTGTCAATTGGAATAGAACCCTTGAACCCGTAAACATATGGCCATAAAATGATCAAGAACCGACACAACATTTCACATATAAATGGGAGTTGTTAAATATATAAAGACAAGCAGCATGTTGGTTACAATTTCAAACAGAAATCAGAAAACCACTAATTACACATAAAGTGAAAGAATTAATTTAATTCAATGCAATCTAATTATCAATATTCATATAAAGAATATAAGCACCTCATTCATAAGCATGCATTATAAACAGAACACATCATATTTATAAAAATTCACATACTTAAATAGTATATAAAACACGCATATTTATTCAATGTCACATGTTAAATTTAACATATACTAGTATTATCCATAAATTTATATAGATCATCAATCATGTCATATATTCATATAAACAAACTGTGTACCTTTCACCATCGTCTTACATTAACAAGAATGCAAGTGACCATCGTTCTATGAACGTTACAGTCATTAACCACAAATACGTCATAAATCAAACCTAAAGATTGTTAGAACTTGTGTTGAAGGTCTGCTACAATAACTTAACTAAGAAGATGATAAAGATGTATATGATGAAGTGTGCACATAAATTCGTTGGAAAGAGGCTGTTGTACTTGAAACCTGAAAAGTTTAATGGTTATGCATGTGAAACTCAAAGCGCATGGGGTTGCAACACTAACCTTTAGGTTCGATTCACCCCCACCAATAACTCTATATTGGATGCAATAGGAATGACCAGCGAATCCCCTTAGTATATTATGAGTTCCTTGACGTGTATTGCACAACCGCACCAAGCATATCTCCTAATAGTGTTTTACAGATTTATGGTTCCAGCAATTCATTCATGCATTAGAGAATTGATGGATGATTTATAGTAAGAGAATGAGGGAGAATTATATTGTTAATGTAACAAAACTCTGTCCAAAATTATGTTGCTTTTGTGTCAAATTAATGCCCAAATGTCAAACATTTATAGTGCATTACATGACCCTTCACATGAGAGAAAGCACCCCTTTGACTTGAATCAATGTTATAGTTCATTAAGCACCCTTTTACCAAAGGTTATGATCATATACACTTGAATCAATGCTAAGGTTCATTATGCACCCCTTTGCCAAAGGTTCCAATGTATATGAAAGATTCCCATGAAGAGTTACAACTCTTGGTGAAGAGTTACAACTTTTGGTTATAAAGTGATTCCATTATTTTGGAAATCATCCACATGAAGGATATTGTTGATTGCAAGAAACAATTAGAAGCTCTTCGATCCACTGTCATGGGGGAAAATCAAAATCAGCTGTTGCACCTACGAAAGAAAATGCAACAGCTCCTCATGCATGATAACGCGTATTGGCAGCAACGTGCTAAAACTTTTTGGTATAAAAATGGCGATCGCAATAATAAATTTTTCCACGCATCCGCAACTGCTAGAAAAAAGGTGAACCACATTCTTTCACTCGAAGAAGATCATGGGGTGAAATTTGATGATAATGGTGGTATGTGTACGGTTGCTAAAAATTATTTCTTTGATCTTTTTCAAAAAAAGAACAGTGTCCTTGAACCCATTCTTGATACTATCCCACACTCAATTACAAATTAGGATAATGCTCAGCTTACAACGCCTTTCACCAGAGAAGAATTTCGAGAGGCTATTTTCTCAATGCAACCAGATAAATGCCCGGATCTAGATGGGTATAACCCGGGTTTTTATCAGCACTTATGGAACTTGTGTAGTGATGCTATTGTGAAAGATTGTTGTAATTGGCTTGAGACCGGAAAATTTCCCGTTACTTTGAATTCTACGAATATTGCTTTGATTCCAAAAGGTAATATTTAGACTACCATGAAGAATTGGAGACCATTCCCCTTTGCAATTTCCTCTGTAAACTGATCTTGAAGGTCTTGGCAAATAGATTGAAAGTTGTGCTTTCTAAATGTATATCTGATAGTCAGTCAGAGTTTGTTCCAAGTTGGTCGATACTTAATGAAGCTATGGTTGCCATTGAGGCTATTCATTACATGAAAACTAAAACGCGTGGGGACAGAAGGTTGTGCAGCTCTTAAGCTCGACTTCAGGAAGGCCTACGACAGGATAGATTAGGATTACATGAAAGAGGTGATGCACAAGATGGGTTTTAATAAGCAGTGGATTACTATGTGTATAGAGACGGTAGACTACTCGGTGCTTGTGAATAGAGAAGCGGTGGGTGCTATTATAGCGGGGCGAGGATTGAGACAAGGGGACCCCCTTTCCTCTTATCTTTTTATTATATGCGCAGAAGGGCTTTTGTGCCTTATCAAGTGAGCTGAAGCACAAGGAGAGCTCGGAGGTACTTCTATCTGTAGAGGTAATCCGCCGGTTACTCACCTCCTTTTTGCGGGTGATTATTTCATGTTTTTCAAAGAAGAAGTGCACCAAGGCCACATTATGAAAGATATTCTCACTATGTATGAAGCAGCGTCGGGGCAAGCCATAAGTCTTCCTAAGTTTTAAATATTTTACAGTCGAGGTGTGCTTGAGGATCTGAGGAATGAGAGTACGTCTATTATGGGTGTTCAAGCCGTGTTGGGCACATGTAAATATCTTGGCCTCCCTTCAATGGTGGGAAGAGATCGTAATTCTGTCTTTTCTTATATCAAAGACCGTTTTTGGCAAAAAAATCAATTCTTGGAGTAGCAAGTGTCTCTCAAAAGCAGGGCGAGAGGTGATGATTAAATCTATGTTGCAAGCTATCTCGTCGTTCGTGATGATCATTTTTCTGCTACTACATCATTAATATCTACCATAGGAAAAATGATGAATTCTTTCTGGTGGGTGACCGGAGGTGCTACGAATCGAGGTATACATTGGTTGTCCTGGGAGAAGCTTTCTATGCACAAGACGCACAGAGGAATGGGCTTTAAAGACTTGACTATATTCAATTTGGCTATGATTGGAAAACAAGGTTGGAAATTCATGCCTGAACCAAACTCTTTGGTGTCTCGTATCTTCAAAGCTAGATATTTTCCCAACAGTAATCACCTGAATGCAAATTTGGGACATAACCGGAGTTATGTTTGGAGAAGTATCTTGAAAGCTAGATTTATTGTGTGTGGTGGGGCTCGTTGGTGTATACAGGGGCGTAGCCCTTCATATGGGAAGGCTAGCCTTGGCTACCCCAAAAATAAAATTATTCTTGAAGTGGTCGGTATGTATATTTATCCGGCTACCCCAAATAATAAATATTGAGCTACCCCAAACACATTCCGTTGCAAATATTAACATAAATAATAAAGTAAAAAAATTACTACAAGATTGATGGATATTTGTATTTCTTTGATACTCCCGATCTCAATAACAACAATAGAGAAACTTTTTTCAACAATAAAAATTATCAAAACAATAGTCATAGACAAATTAAATAGATAGTGAGTTTCTTGCAAATAACTTATTTATTTACATTTGAAAAGACATTATTAATCTATTATTAAACAGTCAATTATTGATGAAATTGGATTCCTGAGGGTGCATTTTGCCCAACGTTTCTAAATAGCGATTTTTATGTTAAGTTTCTAAGATTCGTTAATTTTAGTCCTTAATTTTTTGTTAGAGATTAAATTCAAGACTAAAAGTACTTTGTTTCTGTAAAATTTTAAAAAACTGAGATAAAAATTGAATAATTTTTATTAAGGACTAAACCTAAAAAATTATAATTTATGTGACTAAAAATATATTTTATCCTTAAGAATATATGTTCGTTTTAAAAAATAAAAAAAAAATCTTCTTTATAGTTGGTTCCTGCATAAATTTTTTGCAAGCTTCGCCGCTGGGTGTATAGGAAATGGAGAATCAATACCTATATTTAATGAACCTTGATTGGCGAATGGGGACAAAATTGAAGACAATATTGTGGGCGCTCACTTTGTTAGAGATTTCTCTGTTAGTAGCTTAATTGATCACAGTTCGAAGACTTGGAATTATGATATGCTACAACAAGTATTCAGCCCGGATATTGTAGTATCTATTGTTCGCACACCTCTTTTAGTGCAAGTAGCGGAAGATAAATTGGTTTGGAAGGTAGAAAAGAATGGGGTGTATTCGGTTAAGAGTGCATATCAGCTTTGTGTTGAGGACTTAGTTGACACGCCCCATCTTCGAAGACCTGGTATGATATTTGGAGCTTGAAATGCCCGCCGAAAATTAAGAATTTAATCTGGCGTATTTGTCGTGGTTGTCTTCCTACGCGTGTTAGACTCCAAGATAAAAGGGTGCATTGTCCGTTGAATTGTTTTTCGTGTGAGGTTGGTTCTAAAGATCTGCATCATGTGTTTTTTAATTGTCCATTCGCAATGCAGGTTTGGAAGCCTAGCGGCCTTTGGCAGGTGATTCAGCAAGCGCTTCAGCACATTGTGACAGCAGTCGAGTCCATGTTTCAGCTGCTGCATAATTTGCCTTCTGATAGCAAACAACTTTTTGTTGCAAATATTTGGAGTCTTTGGAAACACACAAAACTTAAGCTTTGGGATTCGGAAACGGTTGCTCAGGTTGTGGATCGTGCTATTCGAATGTTGGAAGATTGAAAGATAGCAAACAATTATTCTGTAAACACCAGCAGTTTGCACTTTACTTCTGGCAGCAGCACCAATTATGATTCGCGCATCACATCAGGTCCGGGGCAAAGACATCAGAATGCTCCTGTTATTATAGAAAGCTCAGCGCAAATCAGGTCCAATGGCAGCCCCCTTCTCATGGTAGAGTAAAATGTAATGTGGACGCCACATTTTTGGATCAGTGGAACAGCACGGGGGTTGGCATTTCCATAAGAGATGACAAGGTATGTTTGTCTTAGCTAAAGTGATTCCTATTTCCCCACTGTGTTCAGTCTCCATGGGTGAAGCTCTAGTTTTTTATCTTGCCTTGGAATGGTTGAGTCATATGTCCTTTGACCACGTTGATTTTTGCTCCGACTCAAAGGTTACCGCGGATGCTTTTCATCATAATCGAGTGGATGTTACAGAGACTGGTCATATCCTTACAGCATGCCAACAATTGTTTACCACACATTTTACAAACTCTAAGGTCGAGTTTAGTAGGCGACAAGCAATTAAGATAGCTCACACCTTAGCAGAAGTTGCCACATTATCATCTAGTTCCAATATTTATTATCGTGTACCTCGTTGTATTAAACATTTTATTAATAATAAAATGCTATAAGCATTCTTTAAAAAGAAAAAGACATTGCATGATAATTTTATAGCGACTGAAAAATACAACTTTTTTATGGAAAAGAAAAATGAAGCTTGATAATTTTGTAGGCACAAAAATACATTTAGGTGTATTATTTTTAATCACTACCGCTGATTTTCAGTTTCCTTCACATCTATTCATGTGGGAATACAGTGGCTTCCATTTTATATCAATCCCTAGAGGCTAGAGTTAATCTCTAGGCAAAGTTTTCTTTTTTGGTCAAATACATCTAAAGGTCCATTAAGTTTTTCATTTTTCTCAAAGTCGTCCTTTAAATTTCAAAAGTCCCAAAGTGGTCCTTTAAGTTTCAAAAGTCTCAAACAAGTTCTTTTAGTTTTTGAATCGTTTCAAACAAGTCTTTCTAGAGGATGATGGTGATGATTCAGATGATAGCAACAAAGAGCATTATCCACCATTTGTCATGCCTAAAAAGATGACTAATTTTAAGTGGGTGTTAGGAGGCAGATTTGGTACCAAAGATGAGTTCAAGGAAGCAATTACCAACTATGCTATCTACAATATGACTTGTTTGAAACGATTCAAAAACTAAAAGGACTTGTTTGGGACTTTTGAAACTTAAAGGACCACTTTGAAAAAAATGAAAAACTTAAAGGACTTTTAGATGCATTTGACCTTTTTTTTTTTGATACAAAAGTTTTTTTCTTTCTAACCCGTCATAATAATGATCATTGACCTCCAATAAACACCCTAATATATCTCCACAACTTAGACTCCTTGTACACGCTATAAGATTAATCATCCCGTTAATTGTTTTTTCCCTGGAGAAATACTTAATTGGTCACGAGACCAAATGCATGGTGTTTAGACATACACACAATGATACATTTGTTCCCTAAATGTTTATTTTACTTTATTTTCTATTATTAGAAAAAATGTCTCTTCGTATGTGTGCCTAAACATTATACATTTGTTCTTGTGAGTTTAACTCAATTAGTATGAACAATGCATAATATATATAAGGTTCGAGGTTTAAATCCTAGCTACCACAAAAAAAAAAAAAACACTATACATTTGGTCTTGTGACCATAGAAGACTTGCTCTTTTCCTGGAGCTAGACTAGCTTCCAAATAAAAAATTTAAATTCTTTTCTTCGGAGAGAATCACTTCCTCAAACTCTCCTAATATCATACTTCCTCCGTCCCAAATTGTACGACGTTTTTGGCCATTTAACACATATTAAGAAATGTAATTAATATTGTGTGGGAAATATATATTATAAGTTGTTTTACAAAATTGTCCTTAATAAATAATATGGAAAAGATGAATGAAAGAATTGAAAGAAGAAAGAGTAATAAATAATGAAGGATATAATAGAAAAAATAACTTTATTATTTTATTGATATTGTAAAATGACATACAATTTAAAACAATTTTTTTTTTTTAAAATAACATACAATTTGGGATGGGATGGAGGGAGTACTTTATTTCCAAAAATAATTAGAACGTACCTTTCTTTTCTTTCTTGGGCAATGGTTTCTCTCTCCTCAGAACGTGTCTATTTTATATCTCTAAAGTCTAAATACATTTGCATCATTTACGCTTTCTCACACAAAAAACGTGGCAAGTATTTGCTGACCACCATTTCTATTTATATTTTATACTACACTATACTGTATATATTATTAGTCTTGTCACATGAAGAACATGATTTATCACGAGTCAAAAAAAACTCTCTAACTAGCCTATTCAAATATCATCATAATCATTTTATTTTTTTATTTTTTTTTAAAATTAAATGATTCTTATATATTAGATTATCAAAAAAATACAACTCTAATTTAATATTTCAACAGCTGTTTAAGAACATCGCACAAGAAATATAAAATCAAGCATGTGCTTTCAGTTCCAAAATAAGCTGTCACTAGTTGACCTTAGTCTATGATTTTTTTTTTATCTATATTTCCACAATCTATACCACCCATTTGTTTATAAATATCACCAAAAGTTCCCATTTCTTTCAACCACAAAACAAGAAAGATTTTCTTATGGTCATGGAGTATTTAACTCTAGTATACACTCATCTAAAATGGGCAATAGATTTTCTTACATATTATCCATTCTATAAGCTCCATGATTCTCATTTTCCAATAATTGGAGAAATGTATAATATATGCAATTATGAATCCATCCCTGACTCAGAGAAAGATGTAGAATGTGTTGTGTGTCTATGCAAAATAGAAGAAGGAGATGATATTAGAGTATTGAAGTGTGATCATATGTATCATAGACATTGTTTGGATAAATGGGTTGCTTTCAAAAACCACACTTGTCCTCTTTGTAGAGAATCATTGAGACCAGAAAGGGTCATCATTGAAAATCATTGCAGAGAATACTATAATCCTTTTTCAGTTTTAGGGTTAGATCTATCAAGTCCAGAAAGGGTCATCATTGATAAACATTGATGATGAAGAGACTTAGAGGATCAATTATATCTAGTAGTTGATTTAAATTAATGAGTAATTATTGGCAATATGATGATCTTATCCAATGGTGTATTCTTTGTTTTGTATCAACTTTCCCTAAAAAAAATTGCAATTAATTGATGTCTTTTATCTATTTCATGCAATATCCATACTTAATCAAAGTTTGATATCCCTCATTGATTTAATAGCAAAGATAATGGAGGTATAATTAACTAGGCTACAAACTTCAACAATTCCACATTCTTTTGGTCAAATATTTTTGCAATTATTTTCTTAGTGAGAGAGAAAATAAGAATAAATTAAGATACTATTGTAAATAGGCTTATATTATGTTTCTTTTTATTCTTTACGGCATTCTTTTCTTAGTGGATGAAGTCTCTGCATCACGATAACCTAGACCAGGAACAACAACCCAAGAACTTGTTCATCATCACCACCACCACCACCAACAACAACCTCCACAACCCTGACAAACGTCTAAATCCATCATCAACAAAATCAAACGAAAAACCCAAAACCATTCCCTTCCAACTAACAAACGTAAACCCATAAATCCTTATTCATCATCAACTCAAACTCATACAACAATCTTCGTCATCATTATGGAAAACCCATAAAACATTTTTCGTTCAAACTAACAAACTCAAACCAAGAAATCCTGCAAACTCTCTACGTCACAACCATCCGAGTTCAAATTTGAGTACAACATAGAAGAATATTGAGAAAGGTAGATCCCAAATTTTTTATTTAACCTATTAAAAATCATAAACTTGAAAGCTATTTCTTATTCTTCACAAGCAAAAAAAAATGCAGTGAACGTGTTTGAAAAAGGTTTCTCCTTTGCAATTCTCAAGAACAAAACAAGAAATAATCACAGAAAAATCAATCAAAAAACAACAAGAACAAAAAAGCAACAATAGTCTCAAATGGTAGAAGGCAAATCGACGATAATGGTGATGAGAAAGAGATGGTAGAAGAAAAATCCATGATGTTAATGACGAGGAGAAAGAGATACAGTGATGAGGAAGAGATACGACGAGAAAGAGAGTCAAGAGATATGTGGTTGTCATTCGAAAGTTGTTAAAGAGAATGAAATGACGAGGGATGAGAGTGAGGAGAAGAAAATCTAAGAAAATGATGTTTTTCTTTCGATTTCTAGTTTTATGGTTGATTAATTTTCTATGTTTTGAAGATAATCAATTATAGAATGAAGAAATTGAATCTTCTGTTGGTTATAATTGGATTTGCGCTATAGAAATCGTGTTTGTGAATTTAGATAGTTCTTGTGCTTTGATGCGGTTTAATGTCGCATTTGAAGCTGGATGCAACAAACTATTAAGGTTCATACAAAAAATCATTTTTTATTACAAAATCTTTATGCTATTTGTTTAATAAATTTTATGGAAATTTAGGATTTTTTTTTTTTATGTTAATGATGGGTTTGTGTTGTTGGATTATGAATTTTGAGTTGAACATGAAAATTAAGAGGTGTTGATATGAAGCTTCTTCAAAAAAAAGAGGTGTTGATATGAAAATGAAATATTACGGGCAAAAGATATGAATAAGAAAATCAAAAATTCGTCAACTTATTACATATTTGAGCCTATCTTTAATGACCCGAAACCTTAGAATTTAATTAATTATTTTTTTTCAAAAGTTATGGTTTTGGTACACACCAACATGCAATAAACACGAGCTATGCGTGTCTGGTACACACAAGTGTGCACCCTCCATTGATTAGTGCAAGTCAACTATTGTCATTGATGTGCAATTAGTGAGACAAGATCATGTCATTGATTCCACACTGGTTTCTCGAACCTCCATTTAGGTTACTTCATTGGTTCTTTCATTATATGATGAGTGTTCCACCCTCACTAATCCACACAACAACTGTTCTAGTGAGTTATGAAGCACTCTGCTCTCTTCTCCCTTTGTCTGCTCGATGCACTTCTGAGCCAATTTCTCCCTCTTTCATTTTTGTCTCTTCAGATTTAAAGAGTGTTCTTAAGACCATAATCCATTTGAAATTAAGATTTATCTTAAGAGCATGGTCCCTTTTATAATTTATGTCCATTCAGAATTATGAATATTCTTAAATCATGGTCCCTTACGAGATATATCGTCCCTTCAGAAATAAGAATGTTCTTAAAAATATAGTCTCTTTCAATATTTTATGCGCTTAGAGAAGTTACAGGTTAGAATGATAAAACAACATATTTGAGTGGGCACAATACCGTCGTAATGTGGTCTCTTACCATATTAAATGTGTGTTTTTAGAACGGATCATATAATACAGTAGAACTCTGATACAATCGTAGCTGTAGTGTTTTTTCTTAGGGATGTCATTTGTTTCGCAATTACAATTTTATTAACTACAAGATTAAAAAGCCTATTGTAACTCTCCTTCAACGCTACACCATCTACCTATGACTCATGCCTCATGCCAAAGTAACACACCCACTCCAGCCACCTTTGATAGATGATTAGAAAAATCAATTCCATTCAGCAAACCATTTTCCCATTTATAGTTTAAAATATTTCTCCAGCTTACCAAATCAATACTCCGCCCCCTTCACTTCACCACTCCACATTTTAACCCCATATTAATTTTCCAACACCTTATACCAGAACCATTCTTTTACTCTCATCTCAACTTCCAATACCATTTATACAATTATTTATTTGCCTACGAGATCAATTATATCATACATAAGTGAGACATGTATTTTAGTAAAAACTAGTTACAAACCCGTGCTTTGCACGGGTTGAATAACGTATTTTTTTAAAATTTAGTTTCGAATGAGAAATCTTATAAATTACGGAAAATTGTTGTCCTTTTTAAATGTGAAAATCAAAGTTGCGTAAACCAAAATTTTGTAACACAGAGCCTAAAACACTACATAAAAAATAACATAACAACTATTATAATATCTTATTCCTTAAAGTTAACCCGAACGCAAAATTTTGCCCAAAATTTATTCTAACTTCTTTGCTTAATTTTACTGTATTAACCCTATTTAATTTAATCAAAATGTTAACGTTAATTGTTAGGGAAATCAAAATAAACAAATCGCTTCTAATTTTTCTCCTTAATTTTACTAAACAATTTATATTAACCCTAGATTTAATTTATGCAAAATGTCATCTCTTATTTATAAACGTTAACCCGTGACGCAATATTAACCCTAGATTTAACCTAATTTTTTCGTGTGACTTTACTATATTAACCCTAGATTTAATTTATGCAAAATGTCATCTCTTATTTTTAAACGTTAACCCGTGACGCAATATTAACCCTAGATTTAACCTAATTTTTTCGTGTGACTTTACTATGTTAACCCTAGATTTAATTTATGCAAAATGTCATCTCTTATTTCTAAATGTTAACCCGTGATGCAATATTAACCCTAGATTTAACCTATTTTTTCGCGTGACTTTACTATATTAACGCTAGATTTAATTTATGCAAAATGTCATCTCTAATTTTAACCTAATTTTTCCCTCCACACTTTTGCATTTAATGTTTATCTAAAGTAAAATAAAAGTATGTTCCCAATTATATGCTGTTTTTTTGAAAAGGAATAACCGTTAACCCATCTAGCTATACTTAACTTAATCTCTTACTTATAAATGTTAACCCGTCTTGCTATACTTAACCTATTTTATTTTATTTCTTAAAGTTAACCCGGACGCAAAATTTTGCCCTAGAATTAACCTAACTTCTTTGCTTAATTTTACTGTATTAACCCTATTTAATTAACCATGTTTAATTTGATCAAAATGTTAACGTTAATTGTTAGGGAAATCAAAATAAACAAATCGCTCCTAATTTTTCTCTTTAATTTTACTAAACAAATTATATTAACCATAGATTTAATTTATGTAAAATGACATCTCTTATTTCTAAATGTTAACCTGTGACGCAATATTAGCTCTAGATTTAACCTAATTTTTTTTCGTGTGACTTTACTATATTAACCCTGGATTTAATTTATGCAAAATGTCATCTCTTATTTCTAAATGTTAACCGGTGATGCAATATTAACCCTAGATTTAACCTATTTGTTCTAAAAGTACTTTTTTTAGTAAGTACTTAATTGATATTATGTTTGACCTAACTTCTCCTTAAAAATGTAGAGAAGTTTGAAAAATGTCGGGTCAAACAATACCTTAATCTTCCACAACGGCAATGTAGAAGCAACTGGATTTGGGAGAAAAAATTGAAAAAGTTAAAAATTTAAAAATTGGAAAATAATTAAAAGTTATTAAAAATATAAAAAATAGAAAATAATTATAAAAAATTGGTTAGGGGCAAAAATAGAAATTCATAGGCCATTGTTAAAAAAAATATAATATTAAAAAATAAAGAAAAGGTTCTCGGCGTAAGTTGAAAAGAGGTGTTTGTGAAATAAATTGTCGAGAAGTAGTTTTTTAAAGTAACATTCAACATCTTCTGGTCAAAGTTTATTCCATTCAATTTTATGCGTTCAAAAAAAGTACTTTTTTTAGTAAGTACTTAATTGATATTGTGTTTGACCTAACTTCTCCTTAAAAATGTAGAGAAGTTTGAAAACTGTCGGGTCAAACGATACTTTAATCTCCCACAACGGCAATGTAGAAACAACTGAATTTGGTATAAAAAATTGCAAAAGTTAAAAATATAAAAATTGGAAAATAATTAAATGTTATTAAAAATATAAAAATTAGAAAATAATTAAAAAAAAATTGGTTAGGGGCAAAAATGGAAATTCATATGCCATTGTTAAAAAAAAAAAAACTCAACCAATAAGTAGAATACCAAATTGCCCCTTATAGGGGCAAAATGGTAAATTCAAGGGACATTTATTTTCTTATTAGTATATAGATAATAATTAAGACATGTCTTAGTAATCGATGGTATTGCACCATTGGGTGTTTGTTTCCACAGTTAAATTCATAAGCATTTGATCAAATGTGATATGATAACTTCTAAATCCCATGATAAAAACATATTTGTAATTGTATATATATTAGATAAAGTATGCGAACTGCAAAGAATCTATTTTGTTTTCTAAGAAAAAGAAAACATCACACATCGCCCTATCCATATGGGTGGTATTACAATAACCAACGTTCTTGTGTCATAATATCATGAATAATTGGCTTTAGAATTGAGTAGTTAAACTATGTCAGATTTTGAATACTTTTGAGTTTTATTTCTTTTAATTAATAGTATATTGTAAGATAAGTGGGATCTATTTTAGAGTTTTGGAGAAGTGGTATGGATATTTAAAAAATGTAGTTGAATGGTTTAAATAATTGAGAAGTATGTAGTAATATAATATAGGCTTAAATATGTATTTCATCCTTATAATTACGGGTCGTTTAAAAATTCGTTCATGTATTCGCTAATCCTTGCAAACTAACTTTGCAATCATTAATCATTTAAAAGTTCGTTCTTTGACCAACTTAATCACTACCATGTCACTAATTTGATGACGTGACAATCACTGTCACACATGAAATTCCAATTTTACCCCTGGGTTTCCAATTCTTTCTTCAATATTTTATCCTTTTCTTGAGGGTAAAATTGAAATTTCATGTGTGACAGTGATTGTCACGTCATCAAATTAGTGACATGGTAGTGATTAAGTTGGTCAAAGAACGAACTTTTAAATGATTAATGATTGCAAAGTTAGTTTGCAAGGATTAGCGAATACATGAACGAATTTTTAAACGATCCATAATTACAAGAATGAAATACATATTTAAACATTTAATATATTATATAGGATCCATTTATACCACCCACGTGCGTGGCATGGATGTGGTTACTATGTCACAACAATAGATGACACATCACTTCACCTCATAGAGAGCACACTAACACTTTCTTTCACGTGAAATGATTCATTGCTTCATCTCTAAGCCAACCCACATGTTAGCACACTCTACTATCTTCTTGTCGCCTTCACTTCATTTACACATCAAACTACACACAACTTATTTTCCATTCTTTCTTCCCAAAGTTGCTTTCACCCACCAACATTCTGATTCTAACACCATTTCCCTGTTTTCTGTTTTCTTCCCCTAAATCCACATTAATTGCAATCTAATCCTTCTCACTAATGGGAAACTGTATAAACTCAACTGAAAAACTCACGGCGGAGATTTTACCCAACGACGGAGCCACCGAATACCCCACCGTCCGTCTACACGGCACGCCGGACAGTATTTTCTCTACATACATTCGCTTCGCCATTCTCCAAAATACCACTTCCTCGGACGTCATTCCACCTTCCAGACAGTCACCGCCGCCGTATAAAACGGCGGCGCGTGGGTTACAACCTAACTGGGAGAATTCAATAACGGTTCCAATGAGGTCGGAGTTCGAGTCAGGCTCCCGCGACGCGCTTCTAAGGTTTATCGACGCGCGGTTTCCGGACCTATCGGCGGAAGAACCGTCGTCGTCGGTGGTGCCGGTGAGTGGAGGTGTTGAGAGCGAGGATGCAACGACGTCGTTGATGGTGAGAGTGACGCGGTTGCAGCATAAGAGCGTGACGTGGCATTTGGAGAGGTTGGTGAGATGGGCTGAGGATCTGGCAACACGTGGAGGGAGGAAGGCCGTTGATCCGAAGATGGGGAGTTGGAAGATGGAGGTGAAGAAATTTGGAAGGAGCTACTCTCAGTTGCTGGAAGTGATGATGGAGCATGCTCAAATGGAAGAGAGAGTTCTCTTCCCTATTTTTGATAGAGCTGATCGAGGTACACTACAAAAATAGATTGCACTACAAAATTTTAATTTTAAGTAGACGAAATGACAAATAGCCATTCAAACTCGAATCCCGATCATGGCGTTGAGTCCAACAATTTCAGCATTTTTGTCTTGGACTAGTAGAACTAGTACTTGTGGACAAAGAATTTCAATTTAATTACTACAATTACTAATTAGTGTATTGCTCCATAGCTATGAGCACGAACGCGGACACCGGACACAGCACAGGCACTGATACGTCGACACTGCTGATAATTTGAGAAAATCACATAATTCAGTGTAATTATATGTGCGGTGACATCAGAATACACCTAATTCAAGGAGTGTCCGTGCTTCACAGTTGCGTAGTATTGACACTATGAAAAAGAGTATTCAAACTGTATACACCATGAGAATCAAATGGCTGGGTTGAGTTTATGGTCACAAAAGTTGATTAAAAGACCAATAGATTAGGGATAGTTCATTTCAATCTATGGGTGTAATAACTTTTGGTCAAACTTAGTTACATCTTAATTGAATTCCAAATTACATAGATTATTTACTACAAGAATAGGATGTTTAACATAAAAAAAACTGTATATTAGCAAGTCTAGATCTACACACTAAATATAGCATAATTGTGTGCATTATGACTTTCAAAAGTTTAAAAAAGTCTAGAGAACTTATAGCGATGGGTGTTTAATTAGAGTTTATGGGGAGCTCCTACTTGTCTGATAGCTAATTGTCTTCTTAATAAGATCAAAAGAGTGATTGCATTTTAAGATCAAAATAGTTGATAGTTTGTTAGTAGGATTTCAGCATTTATTAAAACACAAAGAAAAAGAAGATTGCTTGCATTTGAAGCAATATTCGAGCCACGTGACAGAGTTAATGTGAATGCAGGGCTATCTAAGGCTGCAAAGGAGGAACATGCTAGGGACCTGCCTATCATGAATGGCATCAAAGAAATCATCAAATCTATTGAGGTTTTAGACTCAGGAAGCCCCAATTACAGTGAGACTTTGTACAATCTTTCTATCAAGCTCAATTCATTTCAGGTAAATAAGTCTAATTCCTAAGAATAAATTATATGGAGACAAGTATATAATGGTTTTGTAACTATACCTAGTTCATTTGGAACTTTATTTATGTGAATATTTTCCATACACATTTTGTCAATGGAAAGCAACTTTGGGACATATTATTTTTTGTTGGGAAAGAACTTTTAGAATATCTAATTGTAGTAGAGAAAAGGGAAGTTTTCATACTTCATTTATGTTTAAAATAGGAAAATATATTGTAATTGTTTATCTTACTTAAATAGATATGAACTTGATGTCTAAATTAGATAGATATTTTGGATCCAATTTCTTTAGGAACAATGCAAACAACACTTCATGGAAGAGGATTTGGAATTACTTCCATTAATGGAGGCAGTGGAGTTGAGCAAAGAGCAAGATAAGAGAGCACTAGAGCAATGTTTTGATGTGATGCAAGCAACACATAGTGGGTTGTTAAAGTTCCTTGTTGAAGGGCTCTCACCTAATGATGCAATGAAGTACATGGACTTGATCAGCATGTGCAAGGACAGAGAGAAAATGGAATCAATGTTACGAAAGATGATTGAATGACATTCTCTTCACATGACCATGGGTCCAACTAGAACACTCACATGGATGGATGAATTATGAAGCATATTGCCATATTATATGACATTTTATATTGCCATATTTTATGCACTTTACGAAAGTCCATGCAAAATTTCAACTGTTTTTTATTCTTCTTTTTTCCTTCGTTGGTGTAATTTGTCCTTGTAAAAATCACCATGAGTTTTAATCTATAGTCCTAGCTCTTTAGCTTCCTCTTTGCAGTGTTACTGCTCTGTAGAGACGATTAAACATGATCCGGGTTCTGAATGACTTGCTCAGCACTCGTTCTATGTAAAGATCAAGTCATATGCCCATTCGATGCTCGAATACGTATTAGTCTATTCTGCATATTTCTGAATGAAGGAACGTTAACTACATTAGATAATCTATCACGGTACAACGGATCTTCATAAAAATTGGGAAGTGCCTCGACAACATTATTTCTTAGGTCAGTGCCTTTTGTCCCCTTTATAGGCCAAAGTCTTCTTCTGTAATATTGGCATCATTTGTGTAGATGGAAGAAAAATATATGGTCAACTAATTATGCTTGACATAATTTGTAAGCATATAACTGATGAAATGTTCAATTGATTAAGTATATGTTTGGTTTGGAGTTTAGACGCATAGACACGCATTTCTAGCATCCAAACCTGATCGTTGCCAAAGCTATAAAGTTGTTTGGATTGTTTTGTGTGAAGTCAATGCTTCTATTAAGAATTGAGTTTAGTTGAAGCTGATATTAATAACTTCTAAGTGTATCCAAACATAAATTACTTCACATCCATTTTGCTTTTGATCAAATCAATCCAGACAAAATCAATTTAAAAAATTGAAATATATAGAAGTAGCCACATCCTTCAATGATGATGGATGAGAGGGTAAGCAAAAGATTGTAACACCTTGCTGGTGATAGAATAGAATATTAGTCATAATTAGTTATAATTATTTTCCTGTAATTATGTTGTATCATAATTAGATAGTTGACCTACACATGTATAAATATATTCTATTCACATGATGAAAAAGCAAACAATTCCATTATCTTACATGGTATCACCCTAATCGATCCCTTAATGTCTGTTTTCTTTCTCTCCAACCCTCACCCATAAAAACAGCCGCCGCCGCAGGTCTCCTACCCTGCAGCTGCCGCAGACCTTCTGCCCCGCCATTGCAACCACAAGTCTAATACCTTGCAACCGTCGCCACAGACCTTCTGACCCACCGCCACCGCACGCAGACTTTTTCTGCCCTGCCGCCACCGTTCATATCCTTTCTCTCAGTCATGAGATGTCTGAGTCTGATCATAGTGACAACAACAACAAATCCACAAAGTCCTTTGGTCGTAATTCCGGCAACATGTTATCCTCCAAAACCGAGTTTCATCCAGCCCTTGCTGCTTCCAACATCAAGAACCATATTCCCATTGTTCTTGAGATGGAGAAAGACCAATATGATACTTGGGCCAAACTTTTCCGCATTCATGCCCATTCTTGTCGGATTGGGCCAAACTTTTCCGCATTCATGCCCATTCTTGTCGGGTTCTGCATCATAATGTCCCTTCTACGGACAAGACCACACTAGTAGATACATCCAGTGTCAAGTATGAGCACTTGACTCCACCGTCCTTTAGTGGATATACTCCACAATCTCCACCGACCTGCTAACTACCATCTTGGAACCAGACTGCACTGTTATGGAATCCTGGAATCGTTTAGCTAACATTTTTCAGGACAACCAGAATGTTAGGGTTGTCACTCTTGAGCAAGAATTCTCGCACACTCACATGGAGGATTTTCCTAATGTCTCTGTTTACTATCAGCGTCTTAAAATGCTCTCTGACAAGTTGAGATATGTCAGTTCACCTGTCAACAACCATCGTCTGGTCCTTTGACTAGTATTTGGTCTCCCATAAGCTTACTGTAGTGTTGTCACTTTGATTTGCCAGAGCAACTCTCTTCCTGCATTCAATCAGGCTCGCTCCATGCTCACCTTGGAAGAAGCTGGTATGGCAAAAATGGAACTCACCGACTCTCATGCTGCCATACACACAACTGAGTCACAACCTTCTGAAGACACCTCTCAGTGTGGCCAACGACGTTCCGGCAACCGCTCTCGCTTTTGTGGCAACCAGGGTCGTGGAGGGGGACGTGGCAACTATAGTGCACCTCAATCTGGAGCTCCCAATGCCCCGTCACCATGGTCCACTCCACCTTGGCAGCAACAATAGCAGTACGCATCCTAGAAACCATGGGGTTGGACTCCACCTCCTAGGGCTATGCCTCCGTGCATGTATCCCACCTCCCAATGGACACCGACAGACATTAAGGTAGCTATGCACACCATGTCCCTTCACACTCCTGATAATCATTGGTACAAGGATACTGGCGCAACATCTCACACAACTGCATTACAAGGTAATCAGAAAGTTATTGTTGGCAGTGGTCATGGAATTCCAATTCACGGCACTGGACACACACAAATAGCCACATCTCACCAACCTCTTCACCTTAACCATGTCCTGCATGCCCCGAAAATTATTATAAATCTAATTTATGTGAGATGACTCGCAACTGATAACAATGTTTATGCTTCCTTTGACTCTTTTGGCTTTACTCTCTCTGATTTTTAGACGGGGATCACTCTTCTCAGATGTGACAGCAATGGCGATCTATATCTAGTCACCACTTATCCAAGTTTTGCCCGTCTCACGTCAAGTGTTTGGTATAGTCGCCTTGGTCACCCTGGCGTGTCTATTTTAATTTCTCTTCGCAAAAATAAATTCATATGTTGTGAACATTTTAATTCTTCTATTGTTTGTGACTCTTGTGTTTTAGGAAAACAAGTTAAATTGCCATTTTTTAATTCTCAAACTACGACATTGATGCCTTTTGATATTCTGCATAGTGATTTGTGGACGTCTCCAATTTTAAGTTCCGCTAGTCATAAATATTATGTCTTATTTTTAGATGATTTTACAAATTTTCTGTGGACTTTTCCCATTAGCAAAAAATCTCATGTATTTGAAACGTTCAAATCACATACTCAACTCATTCACACTTAATTTTTACAAAAAGTCAAATCCTTTCAATGTGACAATGACGGTGAATATAATAATGAGCTTTTTCAACAATACTATATTGCACTTATCATGGCCTTATTTTTCGTTTTTCTTGTCCCCACACATGCTCACAAAATGGGAAAGTGGAACATAAAATAAGAATCGTTAAAAACATGTTCCGCACTATGCTAGCTCATTCTTCTATTCACCCGCCATTTTGGCATCATGCACTTCACATGGCAACTTATCTGTTAAACATTCTTCCTTGTGAAAACACTTCAAAATTAGTCACCAACATGATGTAGTATCAAAAGTAAGTATTTTTGCTATCGTCTCCACAGGGACTGGTGCGATATTCAAGCCGTTCAACAATCGATATTGTTCTAAGCTTTAGAATTATCAAATGTTTTGTATCGTAAGCTAACAGGCTATAAATTATGTCACTCCTAGCATCTGAGTTTGCATTGAAGGACTTGGGGCCCCTGAGTTCTTTTTTGGGTATTGCTGTATCTCGTCATCCTGGTGCAATTTTTCTCAGTCAAAGCACATACGCTTTTGAGATCATCGAGCAGGCTGACAGGACATCTTGCAAACCGTTAGCCACTCCTGTGGATACTAAGCAGAAACTCAGTACCTCTTCTGGCAAACCTTACGAGGTTCCTTCTTTATATTGCAGCCTTACAGTACCTCACAATCACTAGACCTGACATCTCTTATGCCGTTCAAAAAATTTGTCTTCACATGGATGCACCCAGCACAGAACACATGATTGCTCTCAAGCGAATATTGTGTTATGTACAGGTTACCATACACTTTGGATTACACGGATGTTGATTGGGGTGGATGTCCCGACACTCGACGCTCAACATCTGAGTATTGTCTTTTTCTCGGTAACAACCTTATCTCTTGGTCTTCCAAAAGGAAGCCACTCTTTCTCGTTCTAGTGCTGAAACTGAATATAGGGGTGTTGCAAACTTTGTCTCCGAATCATGTTGGATTCACAATATTCTATTGGAGCTTCACTTTCCCATTCCTCAAGTCACTCCGGTATATTGTGACAATGTTAGTGCTATCTACCTATCTGGTAATCTTGTGCAGGATCAGCGTACCAAACACATTGAGATGGACGTTCATTTTGTTCGGAAAAAAGTAGCTCGTGGTCAGGCACGTGTTCTTCATGTTCTCTCAAGACACCAGATTGTAGACATCTTCACCAAAGGGCTTCCTCATATTCTCTTTGATGATTTCTGGACCGGTCAAAGCGTTCGTGAACTTCCCGTTTCGACTGCGGGGTGTGATAGATCGAATAAAATATTAGTCATAATTAGGTATAATTATTTTCCCTGTAATTATGTTGTATCCTAATTAGATAGTTGATCTACACATGTATAAATATATTCTATTCACATAATGAAAAGGCAAGCAATTCCATTATCTTACAGTGGGGGTATTAGATACTAAGCCTTAATACAGTAACTTGATATGCAAGCCAGCTGTATTCTGTACGTTAGAACCAGACTTAACTGATAAACTAACTCTAGTTACAGTTAGTTATGATTGGTTAAGGGCTGTTACAGTTAGTTAGAAACTTCTGTTACGGTTAGTTAGAGACTTCTCTTTCACACAAACCGTATATATATTTGTAATCCTTCCTTTGTAATCATTCAATATACAATGTCAATCCATTTTCTCTCTATACTTGTGATTTCCTCTATAGCACGAGTTAAAGAGAATGTGCTGCCAGAAAACGGATGAAGAGTTCAAGCTATTGCAAGAATATACCAACAAAAGAATGAAAATGATATTTGAGTCGTTCTTCCGAATGGCTGAACAAGCCATCTCTGGAAATTAAAGGAAAAGAGTTACACATAATAAAGTACACACCTTTTATAATAGAGAGGAGTGATAGTTGGTAAAAAGTGGTTGTACAAATATCATTTCTCTTTATAATATTGTGTGATGTACATGTATCAGATGTTCTTCCGATATTAATGCCTTTTGGACATACCGTTTAGACACGGGATGGACACCTCTCGAACACACCTTGGCATTAGTCAAGAGAATGTGGAAACACTTACCGATTGTTGGACACTTTTTGGAGATTCATAACATAAACCGTAAATTTTAAAGATTCCATTGAAAAATAATCTTAGTTTCAGTGATCTCTTTGTGATAGTCAATGATTACATGAAATTATAAAGCTTAACAACTTTATCTATAAATATTAATTCTAAATTTTAGATTTATGCGATATTTATTAATCATATATATATGTGCGCACACTATGCTTCTGTGTTATATGTATATTCTGAACCTCAAGTAGTCTGCTTCTATGAAGTTTGATAATAAGAAACATGAAAAGAAAGCTTTGTCTAAAATGAAGAACCTTGTAAATTTATGTGAATTTGATTGTTCATTTATTTGATTTTGCATTGTGTTTTCACCTTCCCATTGTAGTAGCTCTACAATATTTCTTTTGTACCATGTTTTCACCTCTCTTATTTGCATGGAAAACGATCAAAGAAGAGGTTTTGGCAAAGGGGCATGGGGAGAGAGGTTGAGAGAAGATAAGAAAGAGAAATTGGATAAAATAACTTTGGGGGCAAGGGAAACAATACAAATAAAATGCAAAAGGCAACTAAGGGAAACAAAATTTCGGTAATCCATTACGATCCCTAGCAAAGTCTACCATCAAAGCCTGAGGAAGAGAAGACAACCAAACAGTGCCTAAAACCGAGTAACCATGTGTTGCTAATTTATCCGCACAAAATTACCTTCCCGGAAAGTATGAGAACACATAGCTTGAACGCCGAGATGAAAACAATTATGCCAAGAAATTCAATATTAATTCAACAAATGTTGATTGGTACAACTTTTTTAGCACAATGACCTTAAAGAGATAGCAAGTGCTAAAACAACAAAAACTATGTTCTTAACAATTTTTTGTGGCCCTAGGAGATCCAGATTTTATTGCATCAGTTGTGACTTGAACAATGAGTATCATGTTGCATGTGTTACAAGTCTTCACCATGGAAACTTGAGATAATATGACGGTCTTATTTCTCAATAACAACGCTAGACTTCCTGCTGAAAAAATGAAAACTATTTATAAAGCTTTATTCACTTTACTAACTTTATACATAAAAATACCATTCAATATGCATAAACAAATCAATTTCTTATTCAGGAAATCTACAAGCCAAAATAAACTATCATATTGTGTAATTTAAAAAGATATTAAATTTGCAGTACATAATTAATAAACATACAGCAGATCTATGCATTATCATATTTTAACAAAATAGTATAAAATTCTTCAGCAGACCAATATACGATAAAACCTTTGGATATAATTTTTTTCTAATAAACTTTATAAACTAAATTCTGCAAAAATAAATTTTTCTCAATTAATTTTAAGACACACCAAATATTATTGTATGCAGTCTCTCTTGGTAGTAAAGAAATTTTCATAACGTTAATTGCTAAATAAATGGAATAGCTTTGCGTACCTGCTCTTTGAACAATTGTTCAATAGTGGTATTAAGATCATCTTTCCACCGTTTCTTTTCGTTTTCCACTTCAACTGCTATCAGGAATGGTGCTACTGTGAATCCTGATGAGAAAATCTTCATTTGAGGACATCCTTTAACAACAACATCTAGTAAAGATGGGAATATGAATGCTTGTTTCCCATTGCAGAAACTTCGCAAACTTAACAAAGAAGAGAATTCCAAGATTTCCAAGTTTTCAAATATGATTTCTTCTTCTGCTTTCTCTTGATCAACCTTCACAACATCTAACATCTTTTCACAGTTTCCTATTACTAATTTTGTGAGTTGTACAAGACTTTTAGCTGTTTCGGTTGTTATCAAATAAACCAGTCCTATGCAATTGTCCACCTCCAAATCAGTTAAGTTATTTAAAGGCAACGATGATGGTGCCAAACATATCAAACTGGGACAGCTGCGTAAGCTCAAATTTTTAAGATCTTGCACTAAAAAGTAACCCACTGAAAAGTCTTCCTGCCAAATAAACCTGAGTTGTTCTAATTCGAAAAGAAACAAATTTTTTATTTGCTTGAGTGATTGTGAATTTAGATTATCAATTCCTCCAGTGAGGAACAATGTTTCAAAAGAACTAGCACGCACTTGAAGTGTTACCACATTGGGAAAGATTGCATGGAAACCCTTCAGAAAAGTAATTGGAGTTTCCTCGAAACACTGCAAACGAAGAAATTTAACTTTCTGAAAGAGATTTTCCGGACAACAACCGCTCAATATTTTCAATGCATCCTTGCCACATAAAGCCAAATCTTTCATGTTGTGGCTTACCTGGAAATTTTCAAATCCAGAAACCAAATAAGTACTAGTTCAAACAAAGTAGGGATATAGTTCTTCATCTAAGTTTACTTTACACAAAAATAAAGAAGGCAAACATGGATGAGGCATGGTGTTTTTTTACCTTTTCAATATAAAATAGAGGTATTTGGAATGGCATATCATGAATTTCATCCACCTGAGCTGGCTGTTTGAAGCCTAAAGGACTGAAGGAAAACATCTTCAATGCTTCACATCGATACACTTTTAACAAATTCAATGAAGGGCACTCTAATGTGTGTTTTTCTGGATAAAAACTCTTGACGTTTGTCAAACCAACTAATGCCATTTCAGTCAATCGAGGAAAACTAATGCTATTTTTCATTGACCCATTTTCCATTGCAACAATTTCGTTAACTTGTCCACAAAACCATATCCGGAGTATTTCAAGATGTCGAAGATCTTGGCATAGTGATAGCAATAATATATTTAACAAGCTTTGGCATTCAGAAACATCCACTATTTCTAATTTTCCAAAGCTGATAATTTCACAAGGGTCCTCATTCCATATGTGCTTCAGTTTTGGTAAGCTAGACAAAGTTAATTTTTTCAATTCAGCAATTTGCTTCACCAATTTTTCTTTAGATTGAATACATTTCACATCAAACACTGTTTCTAATGAATCACAGTCTCTCACTTCAAGCTCTTCGAGTCTAAGAAGCACTTGCAATATATTTGATGGAAAAAGTACATTTGACAAAAAATCACATCGTTGCACGACTAGTGATTTCAAATTGCAAAACACATTGGGGTGAAGTTGGCCATACCACAGATCCTTCAGTTCAGGGAATTCAGACAATGTTAAATGTTCAAATTCACAAAATGCAACCTGTAAATCAAATATTAAGTGGTAAGTCAATAATTTTTTTCATGCAATATTTGGTCATGTATTTTGAACATAGCCAAAAACTACATTTTGTCTACACACAATAATCAGCATATGGTTTCCAATTTCGAAACTACAGAGTGCCACATTTGCAAACAGTTTTATGGAGTTAGCTTCTATAAAAGATACATTTAGCCAATTTCAATTATATAAAATTATATATGTTAGTTAAACTCTTTCAAGATAAATTAGCCTTTTCAATTCTATTTTTTGTAGTTTGAAATTAAAAAAATTATTACAAAAGTTAAATTAGTTAGAGAATCTAAATGTATCACATGCCAGGAATAACAATAAAAGTACATAAGCTAAGTTAATATTCCAAATCATTATGAGTTTGAATTAGAGAAAAACAAAGTTTTGTTTATTCACTAAAAAACTATATAATGGAAAAATAGGAGATAGTGTTGTATGAAATAAGTTATTATTTTCATTTATCCTATCCTACACAATTTCGGGATATACTTCCTAAAATAACTGGTTTTCTTCAAAGTTTCTTGATTTAAAAGATAAAAATCAACCATCTTGTATTCACTGGAAAGCAAATGGAGAATTGATTATTTATTTTTTTTTGAAATAAACAAATAGAGAATTGATGTTACGTAGGAAATCAATTGGAAAATATAAGCATACCTTATCTTCATACATATTCTTTATTTTATCATTTAGGTTCCCTTTCAAATGCCATTTCCCAACATCTTGTGCAGTTTTCACTTTTTGAAGAATTGGAGAGCTCACATTTCCCTCAGAGAAAATCTTCATGCGAGGACATTCTCTCACAACTACTTCCTCCAACAATGGAAGTTTCAATAAGCACTTACCAGAGCAAAATTTGTTGAGCCTTGGCAAACATACAAGCATCAATGTTACCAAACTAGTAAGTGCAATCTCAACATCTTCACTTCCTGTGATTATTTCTTCAAGTGAATTACAGTTGTTTACTATCATTGTTGTGAGCTTGGCAAGACTTCTCGCTGTTGGAGATGTAATTAATTTTATCAACCCATTGCAATTTCTTATTGTCAAATTTGTCAAGTGACTAAAAGTACCAGAGGAAGGTGACAACATCGTCAAACTAGGACATTCATAAATTTCAAGGTCTTCAAGTTTTTTAAGAACCGGATCGATTTGGTATCCTTCTTCACATATATTTTGAAGTTCAGGCAAATAACTAAGCTTCAACCATTTCAGCCTTGTGTAACTTTCCTTGGTTACCAATCTTCCATCTGGGAATATCTTACATGAATATATGATAACAATGTTAGAAAACAATATTCTGAAGTCGCAACAACTGAACAGAAACAACTCATGATTTTTTGACAAACAACTGAACAGAAACAACATAACAGCAAAAAGCCACTGCAAAATAGCTGACAGGATCAATATACTTGAAAAACTTAGACTGCATAAGAATTTGTTGACCATAAAACTATCTATTACTATTAAAGTTACACACATAGTGACCATAAAGCTATATATATGTATATCATGTACGCTGTTGTACGATCCTTTCATCCTTGGTAGTTAGCTCTAGATTGTCTCATATTTTGGATGATTTGTATTAGCCTTCTATATCAATCATTTTCCACTGCACAATCCTGCCAACAAATGTTTTGAAATCCCGATTTTATTGTTATTTCTATATTTCTCGGACATATAATTTTCCTCTGATTCCCCAAAGGGAGCAATATGTCATTTAATTTGATGACTCTTTTGGACTGCTCTTTGATTTTTCTTTTAACTGGTTCTCTTATGTAATGGTTTAAATTGAACTTTGTTGAGTTAAATAATAGTAACTTTCTACAATTTCTTATCCTCATTTTCTTTAGTCATCAACGTAAGTGAACCTGGAAACTAATTTTTCATCAACACAGTAAAACAACATCATGTAATAAAGAGACGAAAAATAATAAAATAGAGAAGGCAAACTATATTACCTTGATCAACAACAATGGCAGCGGCGCTGGGATGGTCGGAGACGGCGGCGGCGGGTTCGTTAGTGTTGGTAGCGGGATGTTGACATTTTTCTCACTAAATCTTCATTTTTAAGCTCCCTATTCATCTTTTTAATCTAAAAATTATCCCAGTCCTCTCTAAAATCATCCAGGCACTCAAAACTAACCAAATTATACCTTATAACAACAATCTAAAAATCATGATATCTCACTCACTGACTCGCCATGGCAAGTGGTTCTGCTCGCGAGGCGAGCCATGAAGTTGCTCACTCGAGATGCGAGACAGGCTACTCGCCGGGGCGAGCGATGAATATCAGCACGGGCAAAATGCAGGTTTTTCCCAAAAATCTCAATTTCACTCATCAAATCAGTTTACAGATATGAGATGGAATGTTGTATGCACTCAGAACCTATTTCTAACATCAAACCAGTGATTCCTACACTCAATTCACCCAAAAACCCAAGAATTCAACATAAACCCAAAATCCCCAATTTCTACCATAAACCTGTTAAACCAAAATCAGAATTAAACCTCTATACTACTGAAGCAAACCTCACCCTTACCTTAATTCAGATGAACAAATGCACACAAATCTGGTTCCCTTGGCTCTACTTGGCTCTTCTCCCCTTTTCTCCCAAAACTTGTCTGTTTGCACGTAAAACTGATTTCTGACTATTTCTTTTCCTAACTCCCAATACATAACTCCCCTTTATTTCATTTAACTCCCCTTAATTCTATTAATTTCTAATTAAATCCCCAACCTCCAAAATAAGAATAATTACCACTTATTCTAATTAATATTAAAATAAACCATATAATAAAATAAAACACACCACATATCAACAATAATTATTTAAAATCATATAAAAGACTCTAAATAAATCATAAATAAATAAATAACGACTAGGGCGTTACACACTTGAACATATATCAGAGTATCTAATTGTTCTTCAATATTTTGTTATCATCAAAACTCTAGAGAATTGTACAAAACCAGTTTTATTCCAACAATCTTCCCCTTTTTAATGATGACAACCTCAAATATTTGGAACAATTGTTGTTAATCTAATTATCAAGTTGACTTCAGGGTACGAGGTTTGCAAGCTACCAAGCTCCCCTGAGTCTTGATAGTCCATAAGATGAGATTATAAGCTCCTCCTAAGTCCTATCGAGGTCAATTAAATTAATTTTTAATCAATTCAAGTGCATAAGAGCAACATAAATCAAAACTTAATAGAGCTAAAGCTAAGTGAAATATGAATAATTTCTTATAATTCTGGTTTAATTAAAACTCTTAGATATTGAAGCTCGTTAAATTCAACCTTAGGGTCTGTTTGGATTGATGGGATGTGGTGGAATGGAGTGGAATTGAATGGTATATAAGTAAATTTCATTGTTTGGATTTATAAAAAAAAATAATGGAATGAAATGGAACACAATGGAATCAATGCCATTATATACCACTCAATCCTTCAATTTTTCAATCCCCCTAATTTGGGGTGTATCAATGGAATGAAATATGAATCTTGAAATATTACCATTTTACCCTTATTTCAACTGTCTCTTCCTTTACTCATCAAATACTTTTTCCTACGTTCCTCCTCACTGAGTTCACATTTTCACTTCCTTCTTCTGTGAAGTCTGCTAGCTTATTCTTCTGCTCATCCTTCACTTTCTTCCAGGCACAAGCAAAGTACTCCATTTTATGAAAATATTCCAATTTTGAGTTTTTTTGTTTTTCTGGGTTTTCGTTTTTAGGTGAAATATATCTGATTTGTGACGAAAGGTTGATTTTAGTGGTGCTGGACTGCTCCTTCAAAAAAAAAAGCGGTGCTGGACTACTGGTTCTTGTTGCCATAGGAGATCGATTAGTGTGATTCCTTTGATATTGGTGGTTTCTTACTTCATGGCCATTTTGTGAGATGTTTTTTTTTTTTTTGGTAGATAGACGAAATGGCAAAGCCATTATAAACTCACACACACAAGTGGAGGTACCGGGGTTCGAACCCCGGTCATGGCATCCGGCCTAACAATTTCGGCATTTTGCCAGTTGAGCTAGGACTTCTGGATATTTTGTGAGATGTTTTATTATCGTTGTTTTAGTAGTTTCCAGTGAAGGTATAAATAACAAAATACAAGGAAAGGGAGCTATATAAGCTATATATATTTTATTTTACGTAAAAGTGTGCTTTAAAATAAGGGTATGAATGGAACATAAAAATTATAATTGTTTAATTCCATTCACTTTCCAAACAATGGAATAGAGTAGTTATTCTATTCCGCTCCGTTCCATTATATTCCATTCCACTCTGTTCTGTTCAGTATCATCAATCCAAAAATGTTCCAGGATTCAAACTTTTAATTCATTAATGCTCGAGTTGGAATTTTCTAAGCTCTCTTATACGTTCATACTAAGACTTAATTACTTTATATCATACTCCCCCTTTTTGTCATCAACAAAAATAAGATAACACAGCACACAAAGAAACGAATAGAAAATAAATTGTATACTAATTCAGAATATCAAAGTTAATGAATATACAAGTTCAAAAGTATTTTTTGCAGAAAATAAGACAAATATAAGGGTGTCCTAAGGTTGGTTGGAAAGCAGTTCCATCAGAGTCTTGAGATCAGTACACATTTCATCTTGATTGGCCTTCAATTATGTTTGGTTCTGCATAAACACTACTTAGAGAACAAGCTGGAAGGGGAGTACAAACCAGGTTACAATCAAATTGCAATGGATACAAGAGATCAAGATAAGATAGTTGCAATGCCCTTGCTACGTACTTTTCAAAGGTGCATGCTTTCTATCTTTGCCGATATGATAGAAAATTCTATAAAAGTTTGTATGGATGATTTTTCAGTTTTTGGCACCTCCTATGACAAATGTCTTGAGAGCCTTGATGGTGTCTTAAAAAGGTGCATATAAAAACCAATTTAGTATTAAATTGGGAGAATGTCACTTTATGGTCAATTAAAGAATTGTCTTGGGGAACAAAATCTCTTCTAAAGGGATAGAGATAGATAAAGCCATACTTGAGGTAATAGAAAAATTACCTCCTTGTGTTATCCAAAAAATAAATAAAAATTTACCTCCTTGCATAAATGTTAAGGATGTTATAAATTTTTTAGGACATGATGGGTTTTATCGTAGGTTCATTAAGGATTTATCTAAAATTTCAAAGCCCCATTCGGTCTTCTCGAAAGGTAGTTGAGTTCCTTCGGGTGAGAAATAATAGGAATTGATCTAGCTATAGATATAGATAAAGTGTCAGATGACAGGTTTCGCCCCTAACTCCTTTATTTATCGATGTCGCTGATCCGCCGTTATCGTATCACGAAATGTGGGGCCGCTGCAATTTATTGATCAAAGAGAATGAATTTCACTTTGATGATACGTGTCTACAAGCATTTAATACCCAAGAAAAACTAGTCAATGCACCAATAATCACGTCTCTAGATTCGAACCTTCCCTTTGAATTGTGTGTTGCTAGTGACTATGTGGTAGGAGCTGTTTTAGGGCAGCGTGAAAACAATATTTTCATGGAATCTACTACGCTAGCAAGCTTGGAACTGAGTCAAGAGAATGATGCAACACTATGCCACTTTTTAGAGATTGCATTGTCCGAGTTTTCAAATAAATAAATAAATAAAGGGAAATGCTAACTTGTGCCTTAAGAAACCAAAGATATAAACATTTTGTTGGAAATTGTGCATTCAATATTTTAGAACTTTAAAGTCTTATCTTTTCAAGACAAAATCTGTTTTAATTCCATTTATAGATTCTTAACTTGTGACATTAGGGCACAAGTTAACACTATCCATAAATAAATTGTAAAATATGTGTGCGCGCCCAGTCTTTTATATATTTTGAACTATTAAGTAATATGCTTTTTTGAAGTTTGGTAATAAGGAACATGAAAAGAATGCTTTGCCTAAAATGAAGAACCTTGTACATTTATGCTCCTTTTGATTGTTCATTTCTTTGATTATGCATTGGGTTTTCACTTACCACTGTTGTAGCTCTACAATATTTCTTTTACACCATGTGTTCCACCTTTCTTGTTTACATGGAAAAGGATCGAAGAAGAGGTTGTAGCAAAGGTCGATACATGAGAGAGGGTGAGAGAAGACAAGAAAGAAAAAATGGTTAAAATCATTTTGGAGAGTTTGTGAATTAAGAATTCGAAAAGTTCAACATGTTTTATTACAGAATTCAATATTAATACAGCAGTTATCAAACAAATGTTGACTGCTACAACAGTTAGCAAAATGACCATAATTAAGAGCATCTCCTATGCTAGAACAAAAGTTCTGTTCTTTCCAATTTTTTGTGGCCTTATGAGATCCAAGGTTTATAACATCAGTGGTGATTTGCACAATAAGTATCATGTTGCATTTATTACAAGGCTTCACCTCAATTCTGCATGTGAGAATATGACGGTCTTATTTCTCAATAGAACGCGAGACTTCCTGTTGAGAAAATGCAAATTATTTAATAAAGCTTGCTCAAGTTATATACCATTCACTCAGCTAACTTTAAACATAAAAATATCATTGCAAGCAGAAAAAACTCTACATAAACAAAACAATTCTATTAAAAAAAATCTTATCAGAAATCTGTTAGTCAAAAAGAAACTTTCATACTCTCATAATTTAAAAAGATATTGAATTTGTAGTGCATAATAAAACATTTGAAATCTATGCAGTATCATATTTATTTTCAAAAAAACCATTATTCAACAAGGTATGCGATGTTTCTTTCTCCACTGCTAAGGCTTGGTAGTTTTCAATAAGTCAAACATTTAGTAAACATTAATTGCTGAAAAATTGAAATAGCTTCCGAATATACTGTGTACCTTCTCTATGAACAGCTGTTCAATAGTGGTGTTAAGATCATCTTTCCACCGTATTCTTCGGTTTTCGACTCTAAGTGTAATCCCTGTTAGGAATGGTGTTATTGTGACTCCTGATGAGAAAATCTTCAACTGAGGACATCCTTGAACAACAAAATGCAGCAACGACGGAAATATGAATGTTTGTTTCCCATTGCAGAAGCTTCCCAAACTAGACAAAGAAAAGAATTCCATGAATTCCAAGTTTTCAAATATGACTTCTTCCTCTTCTTTTTCTTCATCAATCTTGACAACATCCAACATCATCTCACAATTTGCTATGACTAATCTTTTGAGTTGTACAAGACTTTTAGCTGTTTTGGTTGTTATCAAATAAATCAAACCTTTGCAATTGTTAACCTCCAAATCGGTTAAATATTTTAAAGACAATGATGATGGTACCAAGGTTATCAAATTGGGACAATTGAGTACGGTCAAACCTTCAAGATCTTGCACTACAAAATGATCTCCTGCAAAGTTTTCCTGCCAAATAAATCTGAGTTGTTCTAATTCGAAAAGCCACAAATTTTGTATTTTCTTGGGAGATTGTGAATTTATATGATCAATTCCTCCTGAGAGGAACAATATTTCAAAAGAACTACCACGCACTTGAAGCGTTACCACATTGGGAAACATTGCATGGAAACCATTCAAAAAAGTAACTGGAGTTTCGTCGAAATGGTGCAAACGAAGAACTTCAACTTTCTGAAAGTTATTTTCCAGACAACCACCATTCAATATTTTCAATGCATCCTTGCTACATAATGCCAAATCTTTCAAGTTGGGGCTTACCTGAAAAATTTAAAATGCAGAAACCAAATGAGTACTAGTTCAAACAAAGTAGGGATATAGTTCTTCATCTAAGTTTGCTTTACACAAAAATAAAGAAGGCAAACATGGATGAGGCATGGTGTTTTTTTACCTTTTCAATAGAAAATAGAGGTATTTGGAATGGCATATCATGAATTTCATCCACCTGAGCAGGCTGTTTGCAGCATAAAGGACTGAAGGAAAACATCTTCAATGCTTCACATCGATACACTTTTAACACATTCAATGAAGGGCACTCTAATGTGTGTTTTTCTGGATAAAAACTCTTGACGTTTGTCAAACCAATTAATGTCATTTCAGTCAATCGAGGAAAACTAATGCTATTTTTCATTGACCCATTTTCCATTGCAACAATTTCGTTAACCTGTCGACAAATCCATATCCTGAGTATTTCCAGATGTCGAAGATCTTGGCATAGTGACACACAGACCAGAGGTGAATAAGTAGCATGGTTTGTTGGTCTATATGGCGAATAAGAATATGTGCTAGCAGGGGGTGAATATCGTTTTCCAAATTTCAGAAGAGTTTAGCGAAAGTGTAATTAGAAAATGTATGACTTTTCGGATTAATTCGTGCACAATAAGGATAACAAAAATTAATACAATGATCAAAACACTAAGATTCAATATTCAATTGAGAGGTTCAAGTGTTGAACCCTAATAAGTACATCAAATATCAATAATCAACAATACAATTCACAAAATTAACACTAAGGAACACAAGATATATGAATTAATGATTTGAAACTTAACTGAAGTTTAATTGTGATAAAATTGAATTTGAAAAGAATCTTAATCCAACGAATTAAGATTAGGTTAAGTATGAAGTATAATCACAATCAAATCAAATAGCTACAAACATTAAAATTAATATACAAATAATAAAGGATAATCAAATAGGAAAGCGAAGAGAAGAACACTAGAATTTCTATATTAGTTCCCCCTTACGTCCTCGCTTCAGGGTACGTCTATTATTCTTGATAGAATACGTCTCTATCAAGGACTTCCACTATTGTTGAAATTTGATTACAATTGTCATAATTACAAAGAGTCCCCCCCCCCCCCCAACGACTCTTGGGATCAAGATCTAAAGCTGGTTGACTATCAACTCGCTGTCTTTTGGGAACGTATCACGGGTCTAAGGAAATTTAATACACGTTCCAACAAAGCTAGTAACATTCACAACCTTGTGCTTAGGTACCTTCAAAGAGTGATGGCTTGCACCATTTGGGGTAGGACTGAATTGTGGAACACTAGGACAGATGAGCTTTTTATGTTATGGGCTATGCTTAATAACCACCCCGTTAACATTTGCTTTTACTTGCTTGATTACCTTTCCTATGTAGGTAATAGGTCTGATGGTAAAGGAGAGATAGTAGTGGGTGGCATCATCACCTATATAGCTAGCCAATTGGGAGTGGGTGAAGACCAAGGGATAAACAAGATTGAGGGAAACAATAGGCTTAACATAGAGACCCTTAATTCTATGAACTTCATTAAGCATCGTCCACCCATGACCTATACACTCAAACTCAATGTGGCTATATTAATTATACTTCCTAACCCATCTCGGACTAACACCGAGGTGGAAGAAAATTTGTTGTATGTTGGTGATGGTTCACAGGTACATGAAGTGCACAATGCTGGAGAAGAGGAAGGTGCACACTTGCACCATGATGAGGAGCACCATGACCATGATGCCGGAGGAAACTTTGAAAATGAAAGATCGGCATGGATGTAAACTGAGGTACAAATGATAAGCACCGAGCAATAAAAGCAAGATGTTGAATTATTCGGGCTAAGAAATGATGTCCTAAGGGGAAACCACATATCCGAAGAGAATAATCAAATGCTTCGAAACATGATGCAACATCTCAACCTCCAAGGTCCACCCTATGGACCTCAATAAAAAATGTGAGCTTTCCTCTTCCTCTCTTCCCTTATCTCTTCTCTCTTTCTCCTCCTACTCCTTATGTAGTGTTCCAAACTCCCTTGAACTTTATTCTTTTGTTTTGTTATGTTTTGTTGCGAAAGGCATGATTAAGTAGCTTGTTTTTATTGAAAATTATGACATAAATTTTTTATTGTCTCCTCTAAATTGGTTGTTTCTTGTACATGAAAGAGAATTCTTGTGTTTTAAGTTTCCTTGATATACACACATCTTGTTTTATTGTGAATAATTCTGCAATGAGGAAAGCACAAGTTGCATCCCTTGAGGAATTGTATGAATATGTACTTTTAAGGAGCACGTTCTAATTTTAGTGGTACATTAATCCTTAAAAGTCGTTAGAGTAAAAGTAGTATAAGTTTGTGTGGGGAATAAATAGATAAATAGAAGTGGGGCGGAAGCAAATATATTTATAAAGGAGACATCACTGGATCATGGAGGAAAGAATACCCCCTTGCTAACTTCCTACGTGAAGGTGATGTTTCTCTAATAACTCAAAGTAGCTTCCATAAATCCTTCTAAAAGAAGGAAAGAATTAATTGCACAATTAAGAGGCATCATTAACGTATGGAGGAAAGGATACCCCTGTTGCGCTAAAAACACACTTAGAGCAAGTGTACTCTATCGCAGAAGTAGTATAAAAGATTATCGTATCCACAGGGATTAATTAATAAGTACCAAACTAATTAAGATTAATTTATTATTTAGACGAACAAGTAATAGAATGGTTTCGGTAACTAAAGAAAAAGTAATGACGAAGAAGGATAAAAATGCGAAGATGTAATCAATAAAGAGAGGTCTAGGGTCGCGGTTTCACTTGCAAGTTTCGATTCCCTAATGTCTAGTTCTAATCAAATTCCTATTTTTATTCAATCACCAATCCCTTTACTAAAACTACTAATCCGTTTGGTCATTCGTGATTAATATTCTTTCTCCTAAGTTAACACTTTGTTTGGTCATTCAAAGAGTTGAAACCAAGAAAAGCATGAAGCGCGAAAAGGTTGAATGATTGGAAGACTAAAATTAAGGTTTGATCATGCAATAATTCTAGTCTCAATTGTTCTATAGGTCCACCAATTAATTGCGGTACGATCGCTGATCAATTAATTGATTGTTAACATGCAAAGGTTTGATCATTCCTAATCATGTGATTAAATCAATAGAACAAATTTGATTGGAATAGAAATAGAAACTATAATTAATAAACTAGAACATGACAAGGTATCTCAACATACAAGATTCACCTAAGACCCTAGATAAATATTCAGCTATCCATAATCAAAAACAACATTAAAATATAGATAGAATTCATGAAATTAAGAACAAGAAATAACCTAAAAGAAAGGAAAATTCTTGCTCCAAGACTTGAATCTTCAATTTCTATCCCCAAAGCTGTTCTCTTTGTTGCATGTAGTGTCTGTGTAATGTGTAGTGAGTCCCTCCAAAACTGAGTTGTGATGCCTATTTATAAGCATTCTCCTTGCCGCCTCCAAATTCCTTCAACCTGAAGTCTTCAGCTCTCTTTAATCCCCTTACTTCCAAGTTGAACTTTCAATTTATGTTGCCTCTGATCCGTACAGACAAAACAGCTTTTTTCCCAAGTTGTTTCTTTTTGAGGTTGCTTACTGTACCCACCGCCTCATTCATTTGTCTTTTGCGCTGCCTCTTCCTTGATTATTTTCACCTGTATCATTCTCTTGTGCAGCAACTAGGTGTTAGAAGATGACAAAATCTCTAGCTTCCCCTTTCATTGAGTCACCGCCCCAGTTCCTTTTCTTTCCCCAACTATGACTAAAAGACACAAGCACTTTTGATTTTATTTGGGTCTTCATGTAAATATTCTCTTGGGCCTATACTTGTTTATTGTTTTAAAAAGAGTAAGGCAAGCTCATTGTTATGTGAACGTTGGTGTGTGTAAAAAGAAATTTTAATGCTTTCACATAGACATACAAGCACACATATATATTTATCTATAAGCACATAGATTAGAATCTTTACAAAAATCTAATATTTTTAATATATTTTATTCTACTTTCTTGTCTATATAAAATAAAGAAAAATAGATAAGTATCTAATTAATAATAACATAAATTGTAATAAACTATACCCAAAATGTTAATATAAGTTATACCATTAAGTAGTTTATCAACTCCCCCACACTTAACCTTTGCTTGTCCTCAAGCAAATATCCTAGCTCAAAAGATAACATTTCAATTACAAAATAGTGACAGCCTTTATAAGAGACCCAAAATAAAAAATAATACTACAAAATACACATGAGGGGTAAAAGGGTTGCTCAAATTTAGAATGAATGCAAAAAGGGATTCTCACAAGGTTTTTAGCAAATCAAACAATTGGATTGAAAAGCTTGATCATGCATGACTCAATTTAGATTGCAATTGTGCAAGACTCATATTTACAACTATCCTAGGATCAAAACATGAATGTGAAACCAATCCTAAATGCAAATATCATTTCATTCATTCCAAGTCAATAGCAAAGTTAAGTTTGAATCACACCTAACACACACACAATTCTCACAATCCAGAAGTAAAAAGTGAAATTTACGCTCATATGTGAAGTGGGACTCACATCCAACAATGTGCTAACATCCTGATCAAGTTAGGTATACATCCAAACATATTCATTTGAAAGCATCAAGCATAGATCACTAAGGTCTTTAAGAGTTGTAATGAGGCCGGGTTACAAGAAATTGTCATTTATCTGGGAAATATTTCAAAAAGGCCTTAGAATAGGAGAGCATTCCTTACTATATGAACTACTATTTACAATTCCCCTTTATAACACTATGGTGATATGAAAATATTGAGGAACTATTCTTGACAACTTATTATATTATATTTTCTTTTTTTTTTCTTTTTCATTTTTTTTTTCATTTTCATCATTTTTTTTTCTTTTTCACTTTCTCTTTTGTTGTCAAGATAGGTTCGAATCACCAACTTACTTGACTTGTCAATAAATTATAAGTCTTACCCAATCTCCCCAACTTGAAAAAATACCAAATTTCTCAAATAAATGCTCACCTATCCTAAGACAAGGGACAATATTTGAATAAACAATGAAGGTTCGGGGTTTTATAATTCAAAAGAAAATATAGAATTTGCATTAATTCAAGACTGGGCTGGATTTGAAAAAGTATGGCAGATTCATTAGGCTAAATAGGCTTGCCTAGTGAATTTAACAGTTCAAAATTGTTGCAAATTCTATCCTTTAGGCTCAGAGGGGTTATCAAATACTCACTTTCTCACAGGGTAGGCTATATATGGTCAAGTATTTGTGCTCAAAATTGAAAAAACATTGCCTTGATCATGTCTATGCTTTCAAACATTCAAACAAACTGCAGGATTCAACATAAAGCGAACGAGTTAAAACACAATTTGTCGATCTCCATGCATATAGCAAAAATAAAAATGGAAAGCTACCTCACATTTTGGTTGGTTCTAAGTGATTCAAAGTTAAACAAGCTTTTGAAGAGCAATGAATGAAATGGTTTTTGCACAAAGTACAAGTTTCAAATTCATGTAAACATTCTAGAAAAGCTATAAACATGTACCTTGACTCGTGCAATCATCAAAAATTCTATCATCACCATGCATTTCTTGCTGATTCAGCCAAAAACCTCGGACATTTGATGATTTTCATCATTCATTCATCCAATCAAAACCCTTTTTTTTTATTTAAAAAACAGCCAACTACCATTAATAAACATAACAAACAGTTCACAAAAAGATAGTCAATATGGCACATTATGTTAAGGGTCCTTTAAAGGCTTCAAACAAAACAAGCTAGAAATATGACAAGACAAACAGAGGTTAAGTAACAAAATGTAGTCCCTCCCCCACACGAGTGCATCTTTGCTCCATTTCACTTTGCTCAATTTACCCCATTTGAAGACATGGATGTGTGACATGTGTAAATAATAGAATCAATGGCTGTGATTAAATGGCTTGGAAAAATCAATTCTTAAATGAGTAAAATGACCAACGCGCTCTGCTATGAGAAAAATACCACGCGTGTACAAACTCTCCTTCTTCCTTCTCATCTCAGATAGCACCTCTCTCCCTCCCATCGCTGCCGCCGCCCGCCTCTCCCTCCCTTGTCCGGCGCACTCTCCCCCTTATACTCCACATCACCTCACCTAAATCATCGTCAGTCAAACTTTTCTCTTCACCGCCACCACCGCTTCAAACCGCCATTTATGAAACCTTAAAAATGTTTAAGAGTTGCTTCATTTTCTGGAAGGAATTCATACCATACAAAATGTTTAAGTAGAATCAAGTTGCTTCATTTCATGGATTACGGCTTTGTTCTCTGCAAAGTGTACCTTCATTTTCTTTTCTTTGTATAGAAACATCAAATAGAAATAGGAGAATGAAGGAATAGGAGAAAACCACTTTTACAGGTGCTCTCGTCAGTAAAAATAGGAGAAAATGCCTAACAGAAAATATTCTTCTTGATTGTACATATAGGAGAATGAAGGAATGAAGAGGCGAGCACAATTTGATTCAAGTCCTTTTCATGATTTCTAGTGGCATTCCTTGTGAATGTATTTCTTTTCCTTCATAGCAAAATATTCTTAAGAGCATAATTTATGGAATGTGGATGTATAAGCTATTAGCAAGTTTATTAGGACTTGAGTTCTAATAAGTAAATAAAACACCGCAATTTCTGATAACTGTGTAGGACTTGAGTTCTAAACATGTCTACATATTTGCGCATCATTTCATTGTGGTGAAGATATTGTTAGAAACATTAAGTCAATAAGGATTTACTTCTTATAACATTAGTAATGTCGCCGGAATTGAATACTTCAATTTATGATAATAGTGTTAGTAACGTCGCCGTAACTGTCAAAACAGCAAAATCGAAAATAGCAGCACCACATACAGACACCAGCTAAAATAGCGTTGGTTATAAAATATTTGTAAAAGAACTGCAGTTCCGATAACACTGTTAACTCATAAGTAATAAAAACACCGCAATTTATAATATCATACTAAACAACATCTCTTTGTCATATAATGATTCTGGTTTTGAATTAAGTCTTGGCCGAAAACTGTAAAAGCTGTTAGCAACATGTTGCAAGGCCATGACTCTTAAAATCAGCACCTATAAACTTACAAAAACAACTGTAAGTGTCCACAAAGGGACTGACATAGCAGAAGGAACAAAAACAACCCAGCAAATAAAAACCAAGAACAAAAACAGTCCAACAGCCCATCGAATGTGAATGTATGTGTCAACTTGACTTGGTTATGACTCTTGGATTGTAGCTTGATGTCGAGTTCCATTGCCAACTTGACTTGATTGTGTCGCTTGAACGGTAGTTTCTTGCTGCATAATGTAAGAAAAGGTAAATAAATAATATAGTTTCTTACCGGTAACAACTGTAATAAAATTTAATACATTGATAAAAACTACTTACCGGTAACGACTGCACTAAATTTTCACCAGACCTCTTTCTCTTTGAGCACATCTTTGTCTTTTTATCTTTTTTCTCAATCCAAGATTTATATCGCTTTTTCTGCTTGCGTGAACATTCTCGATTAGCTATGCCTTTTGCCATGCCAACGGTGTCCACATTGTCAATTTCGTCATTTGCAATTGATATGGATACATGAACCATGCCACTTGATTCTCCATCCACATACTTTTTGGCCAACATATCATCAATTATTTTGCTGGACTCTTCATAAACTTTGGACAAAAATGTGTATGTTTCATGAGTTTCTGAAGCTTTGTTGGTCAACTTAACCATTCGAGGACATAACTCATTGTACCGCTTTATGAAATGGGCTTTTATGTCTAATTCAACATGCCTCCCTTTCCAATCTTGATCACTTCCCAACCTTGCATTTCTTGTCCATTGCTTAAGTATATAGGTTTTCAAGAATTAACTTAATGTTCATGACATCTAAAACTTTCAAAGCATGACTGCATAAGACGCCATGTGTCTCAAATTTACGACAATCACAAGAAACTTTTTGTTCCATAGCATTTCCCATAACCATCCTCTCCGTTGGATTATCATAGTTTGTGACAACATACAAACCATATTTCAAATCTTTTATGCAAGTGTCTTGATATTCTTCATATTCCTCTTGGAACTCCTCAAATATTCTTGGAGTGTAAACGTTTGCAGCTTGTATGAGCATACGAGCCTTCTTCATTTTCAATCTAGGAAGCTTATTTTTTTGACTCATATTCAGCTTCTGACTCTTTGTTTCGTTTACCATTAACAGCTCTTTTAAAGTGTGTAAAAAATTGTACCAAATTTAAATCAGACTTCAAATTGTTCTTCAAATCAACATTAAAGCTCTCACTTAATTGAGTAGATCTCATACCTGCAGTGAATGTTTTCCGGACATATGTCCATGCCCATTTCTCCTTCAATTGAAAAATTGTATGCAACCACGACCCTTCCAATATATTATGCTCAACAAGTAAAGAATTCCAAGCATTCAAAAATTCACCCTCATCTTCATGTAGATCTATGCATGCTTCAAAATCCAAACCGAATCGTGAACTCTTTTGATACAAGTGGTTCACATGCCGTAAAGCGTTCTGTCTTATATGCCAAGTGCACAATCCATGAAATGTTTTTGGCATAACTAAAGAAATAGCCTTAGCCATCGCGGCATCTTGATCCGTCATCATGGTTTTTGGCTTTTTACCACCCATTGCCTTGAGAAATGTTTCAAATAACCACTTGAAAGAAGGGATTGTTTCATCATATAACAATGCTGCCCCAAATATGACCGTTTGCCTGTGATTATTTAGTCCAACAAATACTCCCAGCGGTCGATAACCCTTATTTGTCTTGTATGTGGTATCAAAAGTGATAACATCACCAAAATACCCATAATCATTTATCATTTGTGCATCCGCCCAAAATATATTTGTTATTTGCTCTTCAACATCCATTTACAAGTCATAATAGAACGAGGGATTTTCACTTTCTTTTTTGAAATACATCATCAATGCACCCACCTCACCATACTTTAGTGACTGCTTCCTTTTGGTTTCAAGGTAATTCGTAAAGTCTTTTTTTGTAAAACCAACTGTCTTTATTCCACCAGCTTGCTTGGATATATATTCATGCAAATCTTTTGGTCTTAATCCAGATTCATCTCCCAAGACAATTTGTGATGCTTGTGTATCAGATATGCGTCGATGAGAGCGAATCATATGAACATGTTCAGGTTGAAGTTCGTGGTTATGTTCAGCTATAAAGTCAACAACTTTATATTTCTCTATCTTCCGATCGAGTGAAATAACCATACGCGCCAAACATCCCGTTCTAATTTCTGCTCTAGGCTCCCCTTTTGGTTGACGTCTTTTGTCAACACCTCGTACACCCTCTTTGAAGCATGTGAATCTTCTTGAAGTCAAAACTCCATCTACTCTGCTTTTATTTCCATATTCTCGACGAATACCAAATCCAATTATTTTACTATACTCATTATAAAAATCATAAGCCGCCGCCTCATAATCAAAATTCATTTCCAAGTGAGGTACATTGTTGGCAATACTTCCTTGTCCACGTTGCACATTTTGTTCATGAATGTTGTTCACCAATTTATTGACACAATCTGAAAAAACCAAAATTTACAATTAAGGCCATCATAAGTTATGATTTCATACATAAACTTACATGAATATATGATAACAATGTTAGAAAACAATATTCTGAAGTCGCAACAACTGAACAGAAACAACATAAACAGAAACAACTCATGATTTTTTGACAAACAACTGAACAGAAACAACATAACAGCAAAAAGCCACTGCAAAATAGCTGACAGGATCAATATACTTGAAAAACTTAAACTGCATAAGAATTTGTTGACCATAAAACTATCTATTACTATTAAAGTTACACACATAGTGACCATAAAGCTATATATATGTATATCATGTAAGCTGTTGTACGATCCTTTCATCCTTGGTAGTTAGCTCTAGATTGTCTCATATTTTGGATGATTTGTATTAGCCTTCTATATCAATCATTTTCCACTGCATAATCCTGCCAACAAATGTTTTGAAATCCCGATTTTATTGTTATTTCTATATTTCTCGGACATATAATTTTCCTCTGATTCCCCAAAGGGAGCAATATGTCATTTAATTTGATGACTCTTTTGGACTGCTCTTTGATTTTTCTTTTAACTGGTTCTCTTATGTAATGGTTTAAATTGAACTTTGTTGAGTTAAATAATAGTAACTTTCTACAATTTCTTATCCTCATTTTCTTTAGTCATCAACGTAAGTGAACCTGGAAACTAATTTTTCATCAACACAGTAAAACAACATCATGTAATAAAGAGACGAAAAATAATAAAATAGAGAAGGCAAACTATATTACCTTGATCAACAACAATGGCAGCGGCGCTGGGATGGTCGGAGACGGCGGCGGCGGGTTCGTTAGTGTTGGTAGCAGGATGTTGACATTTTTCTCACTAAATCTTCATTTTTAAGCTCCCTATTCAATCTTTTTAATCTAAAAATTATCCCAGTCCTCTCTAAAATCATCCAGGCACTCAAAACTAACCAAATTATACCTTATAACAACAATCTAAAAATCATGATATCTCACTCACTGACTCGCCATGGCAAGTGGTTCTGCTCGCGAGGCGAGCCATGAAGTTGCTCACTCGAGATGCGAGACAGGCTACTCGCCGGGGCGAGCCATGAATATCAGCACGGGCAAAATGCAGGTTTTTCCCAAAAATCTCAATTTCACTCATCAAATCAGTTTACAGATATGAGATGGAATGTTGTATGCACTCAGAACCTATTTCTAACATCAAACCAGTGATTCCTACACTCAATTCACCCAAAAACCCAAGAATTCAACATAAACCCAAAATCCCCAATTTCTACCATAAACCTGTTAAACCAAAATCAGAATTAAACCTCTATACTACTGAAGCAAACCTCACCCTTACCTTAATTCAGATGAACAAATGCACACAAATCTGGTTCCCTTAGCTCTACTTGGCTCTTCTCCCCTTTTCTCCCAAAACTTGTCTGTTTGCACGTAAAACTGATTTCTGACTATTTCTTTTCCTAACTCCCAATACATAACTCCCCTTTATTTCATTTAACTCCCCCTTAATTCTATTAATTTCTAATTAAATCCCCAACCTCCAAAATAAGAATAATTACCACTTATTCTAATTAATATTAAAATAAACCATATAATAAAATAAAACACACCACATATCAACAATAATTATTTAAAATCATATAAAAGACTCTAAATAAATCATAAATAAATAAATAACGACTAGGGCGTTACACACTTGAACATATATCAGAGTATCTAATTGTTCTTCAATATTTTGTTATCATCAAAACTCTAGAGAATTGTACAAAACCAGTTTTATTCCAACAATCTTCCCCTTTTTAATGATGACAACCTCAAATATTTGGAACAATTGTTGTTAATCTAATTATCAAGTTGACTTCAGGGTACGAGGTTTGCAAGCTACCAAGCTCCCCTGAGTCTTGATAGTCCATAAGATGAGATTATAAGCTCCTCCTAAGTCCTATCGAGGTCAATTAAATTAATTTTTAATCAATTCAAGTGCATAAGAGCAACATAAATCAAAACTTAATAGAGCTAAAGCTAAGTGAAATATGAATAATTTCTTATAATTCTGGTTTAATTAAAACTCTTAGATATTGAAGCTCGTTAAATTCAACCTTAGGGTCTGTTTGGATTGGATTGATGGGATGTGGTGGAATGGAGTGGAATTGAATGGTATATAAGTAAATTTCATTGTTTGGATTTATAAAAAAAAATAATGGAATGAAATGGAACACAATGGAATCAATGCCATTATATACCACTCAATCCTTCAATTTTTCAATCCCCCTAATTTGGGGTGTATCAATGGAATGAAATATGAATCTTGAAATATTACCATTTTACCCTTATTTCAACTGTCTCTTCCTTTACTCATCAAATACTTTTTCCTACGTTCCTCCTCACTGAGTTCACATTTTCACTTCCTTCTTCTGTGAAGTCTGCTAGCTTATTCTTCTGCTCATCCTTCACTTTCTTCCAGGCACAAGCAAAGTACTCCATTTTATGAAAATATTCCAATTTTGAGTTTTTTTGTTTTTCTGGGTTTTCGTTTTTAGGTGAAATATATCTGATTTGTGACGAAAGGTTGATTTTAGTGGTGCTGGACTGCTCCTTCAAAAAAAAAAGCGGTGCTGGACTACTGGTTCTTGTTGCCATAGGAGATCGATTAGTGTGATTCCTTTGATATTGGTGGTTTCTTACTTCATGGCCATTTTGTGAGATGTTTTTTTTTTTTTTTGGTAGATAGACGAAATGGCAAAGCCATTATAAACTCACACACACAAGTGGAGGTACCGGGGTTCGAACCCCGGTCATGGCATCCGGCCTAACAATTTCGGCATTTTGCCAGTTGAGCTAGGACTTCTGGATATTTTGTGAGATGTTTTATTATCGTTGTTTTAGTAGTTTCCAGTGAAGGTATAAATAACAAAATACAAGGAAAGGGAGCTATATAAGCTATATATATTTTATTTTACGTAAAAGTGTGCTTTAAAATAAGGGTATGAATGGAACATAAAAATTATAATTGTTTAATTCCATTCACTTTCCAAACAATGGAATAGAGTAGTTATTCTATTCCGCTCCGTTCCATTATATTCCATTCCACTCTGTTCTGTTCAGTATCATCAATCCAAAAATGTTCCAGGATTCAAACTTTTAATTCATTAATGCTCGAGTTGGAATTTTCTAAGCTCTCTTATACGTTCATACTAAGACTTAATTACTTTATATCATACTCCCCCTTTTTGTCATCAACAAAAATAAGATAACACAGCACACAAAGAAACGAATAGAAAATAAATTGTATACTAATTCAGAATATCAAAGTTAATGAATATACAAGTTCAAAAGTATTTTTTGCAGAAAATAAGACAAATATAAGGGTGTCCTAAGGTTGGTTGGAAAGCAGTTCCATCAGAGTCTTGAGATCAGTACACATTTCATCTTGATTGGCCTTCAATTATGTTTGGTTCTGCATAAACACTACTTAGAGAACAAGCTGGAAGGGGAGTACAAACCAGGTTACAATCAAATTGCAATGGATACAAGAGATCAAGATAAGATAGTTGCAATGCCCTTGCTACGTACTTTTCAAAGGTGCATGCTTTCTATCTTTGCCGATATGATAGAAAATTCTATAAAAGTTTGTATGGATGATTTTTCAGTTTTTGGCACCTCCTATGACAAATGTCTTGAGAGCCTTGATGGTGTCTTAAAAAGGTGCATATAAAAACCAATTTAGTATTAAATTGGGAGAATGTCACTTTATGGTCAATTAAAGAATTGTCTTGGGGAACAAAATCTCTTCTAAAGGGATAGAGATAGATAAAGCCATACTTGAGGTAATAGAAAAATTACCTCCTTGTGTTATCCAAAAAATAAATAAAAATTTACCTCCTTGCATAAATGTTAAGGATGTTATAAGTTTTTTAGGACATGATGGGTTTTATCGTAGGTTCATTAAGGATTTATCTAAAATTTCAAAGCCCCATTCGGTCTTCTCGAAAGGTAGTTGAGTTCCTTCGGGTGAGAAATAATAGGAATTGATCTAGCTATAGATATAGATAAAGTGTCAGATGACAGGTTTCGCCCCTAACTCCTTTATTTATCGATGTCGCTGATCCGCCGTTATCGTATCACGAAATGTGGGGCCGCTGCAATTTATTGATCAAAGAGAATGAATTTCACTTTGATGATACGTGTCTACAAGCATTTAATACCCAAGAAAAACTAGTCAATGCACCAATAATCACGTCTCTAGATTCGAACCTTCCCTTTGAATTGTGTGTTGCTAGTGACTATGTGGTAGGAGCTGTTTTAGGGCAGCGTGAAAACAATATTTTCATGGAATCTACTACGCTAGCAAGCTTGGAACTGAGTCAAGAGAATGATGCAACACTATGCCACTTTTTAGAGATTGCATTGTCCGAGTTTTCAAATAAATAAATAAATAAAGGGAAATGCTAACTTGTGCCTTAAGAAACCAAAGATATAAACATTTTGTTGGAAATTGTGCATTCAATATTTTAGAACTTTAAAGTCTTATCTTTTCAAGACAAAATCTGTTTTAATTCCATTTATAGATTCTTAACTTGTGACATTAGGGCACAAGTTAACACTATCCATAAATAAATTGTAAAATATGTGTGCGCGCCCAGTCTTTTATATATTTTGAACTATTAAGTAATATGCTTTTTTGAAGTTTGGTAATAAGGAACATGAAAAGAATGCTTTGCCTAAAATGAAGAACCTTGTACATTTATGCTCCTTTTGATTGTTCATTTCTTTGATTATGCATTGGGTTTTCACTTACCACTGTTGTAGCTCTACAATATTTCTTTTACACCATGTGTTCCACCTTTCTTGTTTACATGGAAAAGGATCAAAGAAGAGGTTGTAGCAAAGGTCGATACATGAGAGAGGGTGAGAGAAGACAAGAAAGAAAAAATGGTTAAAATCATTTTGGAGAGTTTGTGAATTAAGAATTCGAAAAGTTCAACATGTTTTATTACAGAATTCAATATTAATACAGCAGTTATCAAACAAATGTTGACTGCTACAACAGTTAGCAAAATGACCATAATTAAGAGCATCTCCTATGCTAGAACAAAAGTTCTGTTCTTTCCAATTTTTTGTGGCCTTATGAGATCCAAGGTTTATAACATCAGTGGTGATTTGCACAATAAGTATCATGTTGCATTTATTACAAGGCTTCACCTCAATTCTGCATGTGAGAATATGACGGTCTTATTTCTCAATAGAACGCGAGACTTCCTGTTGAGAAAATGCAAATTATTTAATAAAGCTTGCTCAAGTTATATACCATTCACTCAGCTAACTTTAAACATAAAAATATCATTGCAAGCAGAAAAAACTCTACATAAACAAAACAATTCTATTAAAAAAAATCTTATCAGAAATCTGTTAGTCAAAAAGAAACTTTCATACTCTCATAATTTAAAAAGATATTGAATTTGTAGTGCATAATAAAACATTTGAAATCTATGCAGTATCATATTTATTTTCAAAAAAACCATTATTCAACAAGGTATGCGATGTTTCTTTCTCCACTGCTAAGGCTTGGTAGTTTTCAATAAGTCAAACATTTAGTAAACATTAATTGCTGAAAAATTGAAATAGCTTCCGAATATACTGTGTACCTTCTCTATGAACAGCTGTTCAATAGTGGTGTTAAGATCATCTTTCCACCGTATTCTTCGGTTTTCGACTCTAAGTGTAATCCCTGTTAGGAATGGTGTTATTGTGACTCCTGATGAGAAAATCTTCAACTGAGGACATCCTTGAACAACAAAATGCAGCAACGACGGAAATATGAATGTTTGTTTCCCATTGCAGAAGCTTCCCAAACTAGACAAAGAAAAGAATTCCATGAATTCCAAGTTTTCAAATATGACTTCTTCCTCTTCTTTTTCTTCATCAATCTTGACAACATCCAACATCATCTCACAATTTGCTATGACTAATCTTTTGAGTTGTACAAGACTTTTAGCTGTTTTGGTTGTTATCAAATAAATCAAACCTTTGCAATTGTTAACCTCCAAATCGGTTAAATATTTTAAAGACAATGATGATGGTACCAAGGTTATCAAATTGGGACAATTGAGTACGGTCAAACCTTCAAGATCTTGCACTACAAAATGATCTCCTGCAAAGTTTTCCTGCCAAATAAATCTGAGTTGTTCTAATTCGAAAAGCCACAAATTTTGTATTTTCTTGGGAGATTGTGAATTTATATGATCAATTCCTCCTGAGAGGAACAATGTTTCAAAAGAACTACCACGCACTTGAAGCGTTACCACATTGGGAAACATTGCATGGAAACCATTCAAAAAAGTAACTGGAGTTTCGTCGAAATGGTGCAAACGAAGAACTTCAACTTTCTGAAAGTTATTTTCCAGACAACCACCATTCAATATTTTCAATGCATCCTTGCTACATAATGCCAAATCTTTCAAGTTGGGGCTTACCTGAAAAATTTAAAATGCAGAAACCAAATGAGTACTAGTTCAAACAAAGTAGGGATATAGTTCTTCATCTAAGTTTGCTTTACACAAAAATAAAGAAGGCAAACATGGATGAGGCATGGTGTTTTTTTACCTTTTCAATAGAAAATAGAGGTATTTGGAATGGCATATCATGAATTTCATCCACCTGAGCAGGCTGTTTGCAGCATAAAGGACTGAAGGAAAACATCTTCAATGCTTCACATCGATACACTTTTAACACATTCAATGAAGGGCACTCTAATGTGTGTTTTTCTGGATAAAAACTCTTGACGTTTGTCAAACCAATTAATGTCGAGGAAAACTAATGCTATTTTTCATTGACCCATTTTCCATTGCAACAATTTCGTTAACCTGTCGACAAATCCATATCCTGAGTATTTCAAGATGTCGAAGATCTTGGCATAGTGATAGTGAAAATATATTTAACAAGCTTTGGCATTTAGAAACATCCACTATTTCTAATTTTCCAAAGCTGATAATTTCACAAGAGTCCTCATTCCATATGTGCTTCAGTTTTGGTAAGCTAGACAAAGTTAATTTTTTCAATTCACCAATTTGCTTCACCAATTTTTCTTTAGATTGAATACCTTTCACATCAAAAACTGTTTCTAATGAATCACAGTCTCTCACTTCAAGCTCTTCGAGTCGAAGAAGCACTTGCAATATATTTGATGGAAAAAGTACATTTGACAAAAAATCACATCGTTGCACGATTAGTGATTTCAAATTGCAAAACACATTGGGGTGAAGTTGGCCATACCACAGATCCTTCAGTTCAGGGAATTCAGACAATCTTAAATGTTCAAATTCACAAAATGCAACCTGTTAATCAAATATTAAGTGATAAGCCAATAATCAAATATTAAGAAAATGGAGAATTGATTATTTTATTTTTTTTAAATAAACAAATAGAGAATTGATGTTATGTAGGAAATCAATTGGAAAATATAAGCATACCTTATCTTCATACATATTCTTTATTTTATCATTTAGGTTCCCTTTCAAATGCCATTTCCCAACATCTTGCGCAGTTTTCACTTTTTGAAGAATTGGAGAGCTCACATTTCCCTCAGAGAAAATCTTCATGCGAGGACATTCTCTCACAACTACTTCCTCCAACAGTGGAAGTTTCAATAAGCACTTACCAGAGCAAAATTTGTTGAGCCTTGGCAAACATACAAGCATCAATGTTACCAAACTAGTAAGTGCAATCTCAACATCTTCACTTCCTGTGATTATTTCTTCAAGTGAATTACAGTTATTTACTATCATTGTTGTGAGCTTGGCAAGACTTCTCGCTGTTGGAGATGTAATTAATTTCATCAACCCATGGCAATTTATTATTGTCAAATTTGTCAAGTGACTAAAAGTACCAGAGGAAGGTGACAACATCGTCAAACTAGGACATTCATCAATTTCAAGGTCTTCAAGTTTTTTAAGAACCGGATCGATTTGGTATCCTTCTTCACATATATTTTGAAGTTCAGGCAAAGAACTAAGTTTCAACCATTTCAGCCTTGTGTAACTTTCCTTGGTTACCGATCTTCCATCTGGGAATATCTTCTTGAAGGAACTAAAACAAACAGCTAGGCACTTAAGAGTAGGCACATTTCCGAGAAACCAATAAGGAAAAATAGCATCTTCAATTACAAATTCAAAGAGTCCAAGATATGTAATTTTGGTGAAGATAAAACCCAAATTGTTGTTTTCCAAAATCATTTTAGCATCCCTATAGTCAATAATCAATTCCTCCAGCTCTGGAATCACCTAAAACAAACATAAAGCACAATTTACAAACAGTGAATATTTATTGTTCAGTTAAAAAAACAGAAACATTTACTAGTATTCTCTTTCCTTTTCTTTGACCATTACAATTGTACGTTCCTCAATTTCATCTTTAACCCACACAATTACCACCTCTACCAGCTAACTAGATTAATAAATTCCAGCTCGAAGATATAACTACAAAATGCCACCAGTGTGCAATATCAATATCAATATATTATTGCATTTAGTCATTTCAATCTACAACCTTTTTTCAGGTGGCGATAGTTTGTAGGCTTTGTCTTAAAAGGCGCCAAATTTTGACAATTTAATTCGGCTATAATTTTATTTCTTCTAAAAATAGTGACTTTATAAAGTTTTCATGCAAATTGTGGTGCATTAATTTGTATGATATGTACCTTTTCAACTATGAGAAGTGGTACTTCTTCTGCGATATGGAGTTTTCCATTTTGAAACTTTTTGTGGATGCTTGTAATTGAAGTTTTGAATAAGTTCAATTTTGAACAACATGTAACAAATTGTTTTCTCAAAGATGGAAAAGTTAAAGTAGGATTTCCTGCAGAGAAACGCTCGAGTTTAGGTAAGTACAAAAGCATTAGGGTATTCAGCAGATTTAACTCAAATATGGGGGTTGCGGACCCAGATCCTTTCTTCACTGCAACAATTTCCTTCATGTTCTCACACGATAACAAATTAAGTATTTTAAGATGTGAGCAGCAACAAATGGCTACAGAAAGCAGAAATAGATATTCCATGCTTCCACAATCATCTACATCTACATTTTCTAGATTATGAAAACTAAGAATCCCTTGAGGATCCATAGTCCATATATTTTTTAGCTTTGGCATTTTACTCAAAGTGATTTCTTTCAGATTTGTTGCATCCTCTTTACTTCCCTTTTCAGTGGAATTCAATTCAAATATCTCTTTCACTGAAGCACAGTTTGTAATATCTAGCATCTCTAGATTATTGTATGTTTTTTGCAATGAAGAAGGAAAAACTACTGTGATTTTGTCACATTTATTCACTTTCAACGTCTTCAATGAGTCAAACTGGCGGTGCCATATTGTCTTCAAGTTCTCCATGTCATTCAATATGATTTCCTCTAATTTGGAGAATCGAACCTATGATTGAAAATTTATGAACTCATAAATAACTAGTATCGTTATAAATATTTATTTAAATGCTAGTGCAAAATTGGAATATTCCTAATGGTAAAGTAGCATACCTCTTTTGATGCATCAGTAAGGTTTTTTTTTTTTTCTGTAGCTATTATCTCCACCATCAAAGAACATTTACTAATTTCAAGTCGTTTGAGGTTTATAAAACTTCCAACCATGGAGGACAAGAATAAGTACTTTAACTCACCACAATTATCCACAACCAAATTTGTCAATTTGTAAAAGGAATGTTGATTGTCACCCCAAACTTTGCTCAAATTTAATGAGCTCAAGGTAAGGGTATCCAAATTAGGAAGTGCAACCTACATAGAAATTAATTAAGCAAATCATAACTGAAGGCTACGACAATTTTATGATATGAATTTGGACTTTGAAGTTGCATTATTCATCCAAAATATGTCGTTACTAGGCCTGTCCTTTTACCATTTGACCAAACTCTTAGTTACCATAAGGCATTTTATATGAGAATAAGAGAACTAGGCCATGACCAATATATCTAACAATGAATGGTTAAGGTAAATACATAAAGAAAATTAAATCTGGAAAATTTTATCGGACCTTTGTGTCTTGCATTCCTACAAGTTTATATATCAAAATTAATAGTTTCCTATTAATAACTATCAATTTATCAAGTAATTTATCCATGATGAGATTGTTCCTTTTACAAAATAAATATTATATACGTTACTTCAATATAAATAAGTGTGAAATATAATACCTGAGCCCCAAAAAATAGTGCAGGAACATACATCTCCAACCTTTGATGCTTCCGCTCATTCTTGGAAGACTTCGACTCATAAGAGAAGAAATTATCAAGTTTGGGCAAATGTTCTAAAATCAGAGAATGCAAAGAAGGAAACTCGAATTTTTCATTAGTTATGTCATTATCTCCACTTGAATCACGATCTTCGAGTATTATCTCCGTCATAGAAGTGCATTGACAAACTTTAATCTCAGAAAGATGAGAAAGTCCCATAACCATTGAATAGGAGAGAAGATATTTTAATTGGACACAATTGTTGACTTTGATAACACTAAGCTTTCCAAAGGAATTAGCTTCAAGTCGGCCATGACATATTCGCTCCAAATTTTTAAGATTCTCAAGTAGAAGTTTTTCCAGATTGATAAAGCAAACTTGGACTGTATTCCTCTCTGTGGAGTCAACTATGTGCTTCATTTTTGCATTATTTTGTATGTGGAGGAGCTTCAACAATGGAAATCCTTCCCAATTGAGTTGGAAAAGCACATTTTGAATGCCATCTACTTCATCCAAGTATAAATTCTCAACCCGTTTAATCAATGCTTTAATCCCATGCTCCAAATGTATGCTTGTTCCCAATTTTAGCATCAATGTATTCAAGTTTCCTTTCTCCATTTGAACCCACTCCCATACCTTTCCAATAACTATTTTGAATTTTTTCAGTTTCTCAAACATCAATTTCAAGTCCCTAGGCAAAACCCAAATCTCAGGAATTTGTAACTCTAGAACAGTCAAGTTTGACAATTGTCTAAGCTCAGCAAGGCTAGCGTTTTTGTTTTGCTTAGGTGAATTCTCTTCTTCCCACTTAATAGAGGTATGGCCCAGGTACAACTCCTCCAGTGTAGTCAAGCTTGATATGATGTTTGGCGGGATTTCTTCTATTCCAGAATGACTCAAATCAAGCATTCTTAGTTTAGTCAGTTTTTCTATTTCGCTTGGTAATTTGATCATTGAAGATTTCACAAGGCTGAGAATTTCTAGATTTCTCAGAGATCCTATTGCATCCATATTTTCCAAAACACAATGATCCAAACACAATGTTTGAAGGCTAGATATGGACTGAAAAGAAGTTGGTAATGCAGACAAGTTCAAGCCTTTTAAATCCAACACCTGTAGGCTTTCCATACCCTCAAAAACAATATTTGAGATCTCTACAGAGGGTTGCACACTCTCGAAGAAGAAAAACTTAGCATTAGGACAATCTAACCTTTCAGGAAGCTTGCGGACATTACAGCCATATAAGATGATCTGTGAGCTTTCTCGAAAATCCTTTGTTGGCCACTCCTTCAAGTCAGATAGTTTTTCCTTCACAAATACATGTTGATCCCTAAGTGCTATGGAAACTGCTACATCACGAACATAGTTATTCATTTGGATCTTCCCACTCGTGTTACATTTATCCAACAAACAAGAAGCCTGCAGAGATAGGATTATACTGTGAAGTGTGTTTCTTGCATGATACACAGTATTTATATCTTTGAAAATGTTCAAACCCATAGCAACTTTCAGTAAGTACTCTGTATCAATATCTTGTAGTGTAGAAGAAAGCAAGAAGATATCCTTCATTGCTTGACTCACTAACAAGTTGTAACTCAACTCCAAAGTAGAATAAGTTTTCATATCCATTCCTGCATGACTATTACTTTCTAATTGTCGTAATGCATCTTCCCAAACACGAATATCCTTATTTTTCAAACCTCTTCCCACTGTCACAATGAGAAGAGGCAAGCCTGCACATTTTTGGGCAACTTGAGGAGCTAAACTTTGTAAACTAGTATCTTTAACCTTGTCGCCAACCATAAATTGAAACAAGTGCCATGTTTCCAATTCACCCAACAGTTCCAGTCTGAAAGTGAATTCTTCTTCAACCTCCTTTTCCAAGAGCACATCCTTATTGTTGGAGGTCATCAACAATTTGCAGACATTTTGTTTCACATTTTGCTCAATATTTTGTTTATTTTGAATGCGAGATGTACGATCATCTCCTAATGGAATTCCTACTTTCTCCAATTCAAATGTAGGCCAAATATCATCTAGAATGACTAGGATAGTTTTCTCAGCTTTGATTCTTTGTCTTAGACGGTTTGCTCTCCCAACAATAGTCTTCTCAATAAATGTAAGATTCAACTGCTCTGCAATCTCCATTTGAATTCTCTCAATGTCTGGATTTCTAGATACATTGGCCATAACAACTGCATCAAACATTTTTTTGTGCTTAGTTGTTTCAGCAATTTCCTCCACCACGGTGGTCTTACCCGCACCATCTAGCCCATATACCCCAATGTTATGTGCATTAAGGTCTAGTAAAGCCTTTAGAATTTTGTCTATAAACAATTCCCTGGTCTCAAGCTTTAACCTCCTTGTGGTAGAAGAATAAGAGAAGGTTATTTGATCTAGTGTAGGAAGGTAACCAACTCGATCGAACTTTCCTTTTCCTTGTATTTCAAAAATGTTTTCTGAAATCTTGAAGGCTTTCCTACTAAGTTGATGACGCCAAATCAAATTGGGGAAAGAATTTATAGAGCACCTGACATTAGCACGACGAGGATCTTCACGAAGCTTATTTGCCTTTTCAATGAGCTCATTCGCATCCTTCAACCAGTTCACTACATCAGTTTCAATTTCTTTACCGTTCCCTATTTCATCTTGAACAGAATGGTCCCATCTTACTCTTGCAGCATCAAGTTCCTTAACACGGTTTTCTAGCTTCTTGAAATTTCTTTTGTACAATAGAGAATAACCTGCTTCATGTACAATAGGAACGATGGTACACTTTGCTAGTTCTGCTGTAAATTGAATGAGGACATCCATTCCTTCTCTCGTCCACGTCTCTTCCTCTAGTGCACTGACAGAGACTGGGAGTGAATATGCGGAAACAAGAAATAATAATTTTTATGAGAAAAAAATGAGGGAGACAAAAATATATTTTCTATGCTTTGTCTTTTACCTAATACTACAGATTCTCGTACAAATGCTTGAGACTTTTTCATGATATAACTTCATTTATGTCATTGCCACATATTGTTTCTCTATTCAATCTTTTTTCTTTCTGGTTTTCTTTCTTTATCTCAAAACTGGACATGTTGACAAAAATATCAAACGTGCACTTAACTATTCTTCTTCAGTTTTTGCTAAAAGTATTATTTTTAGGCTTTTTTGTTTTGTTTAAATTTGCATGTGTTAAGAAGTTTAAAGTAGTAGCTTTAACTTGAAATTTGTTCATTTATACTATCTCCATCCCACAATAGTTGAGTGTTTTCCTCATTTCACACATATTAAGAAAATGTGTGAAAAAGATAGAAAAATTGTTTTGAGCGTCTTGTCAAGTATTGGTGCATTCCAATTATCATAAATGCAAAATAGAATATATTGAATTGAGAGTTTTGAAAGTAGTATTAATTAGGGTTATAATTGGAAAAAAGAAAAAAAAAACTAATTAATATTGCATTGGAAAGTTACATGAGTCAATTATTTTGCCTCAATTTTTTTTTGCAAATGATTCAATTATTTTAGGACTGGGGGAGTATTAAATATGTAGCTTTATAATAAATACTACCTCCATCCCTTTTTATAAGACCCATTTGGTATTTCCAAGTACATTAATTATTTTTTTACCAACATACCCTTATTTATTTTGCATCTTTTTCTTCAATCAACAATAAATATTACTACCACTGTTCCTTTTTAATTGTCACATTCTGACATTTTACACAAACCAAGACAATCAACAATTGATACTACTTTTGATGCAATAAGCTATACTTTTACTATAATGACCTTATTCATTTAATATCTCATTTCATATATTTATCTCTCCGCAATAAATAACTAAGGACAATATTGGTAAAACAACATTTAATGTTGCATTCAACTTTGAAAGTGACTGTTAAATAGGAACAAAATTTTTCTCCGAAAGTGACATTTAAAAAGGAACGGAGGGATTATGTTGAAACATAAACAAACTCTCTCTCTTAAGTATAAAATTGTAAACATAATAGTAATTATATACAAATTTAATACAACAACCAACCAACTTTCCTAATCTCCCTAATTTTTGCAAAATGCTCCTATATTTAAGGACGAAGGTAGTAATTGTTATTTTGCTATAACAAGTTACTACTAATTTTAGTTGTTTTAACTTTTACAATATTTCATATGTCAAGACAAACCCTTATTTTTATTACATATATCAATAGAAATAGAATGTTTTCTTTTTAATTGTGCATTGTTTATATTACAACTTCACGGCCATTGCCTCTCATTTTATCTTTTTTATATATACTTTTTTTCCCTAAACAAAGCTTTTAATTTTTTTTTGTCAAGTAGCCTAATAATTAAAAATTCACCTATTAATTAACATATAATATAGTAAAAATACGAGACAATTTGTTCCAAATAAAAAATTAAAGATGGATAAGTATTTCTCTTTGAAATATGTAGGACTGAAGTTTGTGGAAATAATTTGATTTTTGACAAATCAAAAAGTGTTTATTGAGAATATTCTTATGATATCAACAATTTGAAATCTAAATTACAACTTCTTAATCTTTTAAAATCTTAAAAATCATTAAAATTTTGAATAGTCTTTTAAAACCTACAAGATTTATTCATGCAAAAAATTTCTTTTAAAATCCTAATCTAATACACCCCTAAAATAAAATATAATGACAAAACAGATAAAAAATAAAATAAATGACCAATACGATATTAGGTAAAATATAAAGGACGGAAAAATATGTTTTACCTTGACTTGGAACAGTAAACAATGTTTATTAGGGATCAAATGTAGTTTTTCCCTCTAAAAAACAATATTAACTAAATTTACGTAACATATGATGAAAATGAAAGTTCATTGTTGTTGAAGTTGCATAGGAGTCCCACATTATTAGGGTGATTGGAGGTATAAATATGTTTGGGCATCTTTATCCTTGAGTTAGATTTTGGAATGAGATTAAAGCTCATTTAACATGTATCTAAGAGGAAAGTTGCTCCTATGGTCTACTTGTAAATCCTAAAATCTAAAAATGTATGTTGTGAGTGAAGATTGATTGAGAATCAAGTGATTACTCAATCTCTTTCCTTTAAAACTAGAGTATTTAATTTAAACAAAACAAGAAAAAAAAATTTGGTTGAATCCATCTATGCTTGGCATTGAAATATTAGCTTAAAACTTGAATCCATCTATGCTTGGCATTAAAACTTGGCTAACCCATTTGTGAGAATTGTTTACGTTTCCGTTTTTATTTCGTTTAACCCGATTTCGTTTAACCCCCGATTTCGTTTGAACTATTAGCTTAAAATCCTTATTCCAATTGGTTGGTCGAACCCAATTTGCAGATCACCCTTGTGTGGGATGCCTTTTTTAATCCGTAAACTCATTGGTGCATTAGATTATTGTTCAATTAATTTGCAATTTCTTGGTGAAACATACGGTATATGTGGGATCTTATTGGGGAACAATTGAGATCCATTTGTGAGCAAATAGTTTAGGCGGAGGAATTATTGTATCTTTGTTGAGAGATGTAGACAACATTTGAACGTAATGAGAAATTTTAGAGACATTCTCTTTCTAACACTCACTCTTTTATTGGTGAAACTCACGTGGATATCACAATGACTCATTTTCTAAGTGTGAGACTCATGTATTTCACTCAATAAGAGAATGGGTGATAGAAACAAAGTGTCTATAGCATTCCTCTGTATTTAATTTCAACTTGATTGTGATCCGGTGCATTGCGGTTTTCAAGCGGTGGTATGTGGTTCTGGTTATTTCCCAACGTGGTGGTGTTTGTTCCTATTTTTGTAGCGGTGCATTTTCTTTTTGGCATTGTGGATTCTTTCCAATTTTTGCATCATTCAATTTCTACCTTTTTCGATAGGTTTCTTGTATTATTTGGTGCAATTTTGTTGTTTTCGGGTGCGATTTGGTTGTCTCCAGCATATTTTCAGCAAAGCTTCATATGAACTAGTCCACATAAATTGGTACCAGGAAAATTGTATCAGCTGAGATCTTAAGAAGAGAACACTCCAAGGTCTCAAGCTAACCTAAGTGGTTATCTTTTCAAATCTCTGTCTCTTTCAAATCTATGTCTCTTTCAAATTGGTTTAATATTTAAGGTTGACCATATTTTGGATAAGTTATATTGCAGCCTCAACTTCTATGTCATGGGTTGATTTATCACCATTTCATTTGAATTCATCATCTTCTAACTTTTCTTTATTATGGTGTCAGGAACAAGGAGGTATTTTTACAATCTAACAATGATATGGCCGACCATTTTCAAATAATTTTCAATTCGTGTTGGTACGTGGTATGGATACGGGTTCGCGACATGAGAATCCAGTACATATGGGGGTATAGAGCTTCGGTATGCGTCGGTTTGTATTATTAGTACTTTCTTAATATTGGTACGCTATCTTAATATTGTAAACAAGTAGAATGATTATAGTAGGAAGTTGTAACAAACGACCACTTCCCAAATATTTTTTTTTATATTCACTTTTCTTTCGTTTTTTCATTTTTATCAATGTTATTTTGCAAGAGACATTCTCTTTCTTCAATTTTCAATTAGATTTTCCAGCAAAATTTATTTTCCCTAGCAGATATTTTCCTTTCCCTTTTATCTCCTACTCAACATCTTCCTCTTTCTTCGATATTTACTCACTTGTCTCGGTTTGTCGATTTGTTAGTTTCCACGAATTACAAAGGGAATTTGTGCAAGCTAATTCGCCAAAGTACCACGAACCAATACACAAGCATAAATTCACGATTCGCAGCATGTCAAGAGAATTATGTGACTATGGGAAAGACATTGATCTCTTTCCATGATAATGACAAATTAAGAAAAATCTTAAGTGTGGTTCCATGATAATGACAGATACCATCCCTAGTGTTTTCTCCTCTACCTCAGACTCTTACCAAGGACTATTAATTCAAGTATGTCTGAGTTTTAACCATGTGAATAGTCTTTCCTATTTATTTAACACTATCCCTCAATGTAAATTCTTTCAAGACATCAGTTGAAAAATGTGTTGATTAAAGGACTACCGACATTCTTTTAAAAATTATATCGGTAAGCTAAGAATGAATTTATATAGTATAGTATAATTACCTTTTATGTAGGAAAACTGGCGATCTTAATGGTGAGTTCTTCAATGAATAGAGTGATGTAAATGACCTCTAAACCAGATGCCGAATAATAATCTGCAACAAATTCATTATCACAATCTTTGTAATTCTAAGATCTAAAAATTTAGTAAGACTGCAACAAAGTGTATGTCTGGTTTTGTAGTTTGAGTAACTGCAAATATACAAACCAAACATACCCAAAAAAGTACATAACTGACTGAGTGCAGGAGAAAAGCAAGAGTACCTCTTATCAGCAGTTCAAAAACACTGCAAGAATTTAACTAAACAAAGAGAGCGACTACTTGAGCGGATGGTCACGATCAATCAAAATATGAAATCAACAGGTAACCCTGAAAGACAGAAATTCGAGACCAACGGATAAACAATGTGAAAGATTTCAACTTTAGTTTTTATCTTGGTTTTTTTTTTTCTGGTAATTTGTGACTGGAAAACAAGAAACAAATAACTAAGAAGTCTATCAAAGAAATACACTTTTGAAAACTCAATCTAAACGACAAACAATCAATAATTTTTTTTTTTTTTTTAAAAAACAACAATCTATAGAATGGAATTGAAAGTTTGGAAGGCTAATGAAGATTCAAACAACAAGACAGACAATTAAGTTTTTTTTTTCTTTTTTGTATGAGGTAAAAATATAACAATTAAGTTTTGAAGACTTAGTCTATTAATATAATGAAGACCGAAACTACAAGACAAACAATTAAAAAAAAAAAAATTCTTTTTGTTTTTTGTATGATGAAAAAAATAACAATTCAGTAAGCAGAATAGAAACGAGGACAAGGAATGTAAAAGGGAAATATGAAAGTTGAGGACTCAAATACAAATTGCAAAAATTACACAGCACTCTTTTTTATGTATTTCACAAACGGAGAACCTTGCAATTTATAATGACCTGAAAAAGAAAGCAACTTTAACTGCAAACTAAGAAGAATCTCTTTTTTTAATAATATCATTAAGGAACGAATCTATTTATTTTATTCTTTTTTATAATATTATATGATCAAGGAAAGAATACCTTTTGGTGGATAGATACTTGATACTTCCATCAAACAAACATGCAAGGTAGAGAAACATTACCTTAGATGCTCTCGACATTCTCCTTTTGAACAGTGATTTTGAAGTGAAGATGGAGGTAGGAATTGTGTCAGAAATTGGAATTAGCGCCCATTTTGGTGAAACAATTGTAGAAACTCTTGACACGGCATATAAAATACACATGAGAAAAATATTGTATGAGAGTGAACAAACCCACAAGAAGAACAACCAAAGAAGCCTCATGACAGGAAAGAACACAGACTAAGGTGAACAACCAACAATATGTTTTGTGGCATAGGGACACACAGACCAAAGGTGAATAAGTAGCATGGTTTGTTGGTCTATATGGCGAATAAGAATATGTGCTAGCGGGGGGTGAATATCGTTTTCCAAATTTCAGAAGAGTTTAGCGAAAGTGTAATTAGAAAATGTATGACTTTTCGGATTAATTCGTGCACAATAAGGATAACAAAAATTAATACAATGATCAAAACACTAAGATTCAATATTGAATTGAGAGGTTCAAGTGTTGAACCCTAATAAGTACATCAAATATCAATAATCAACAATACAATTAACAAAATTAACATTAAGGAACACAAGATATATGAATTAATGATTTGAAACTTAACTGAAGTTTAATTGTGATAAAATTGAATTTGAAAAGAATCTTAATCCAACGAATTAGGATTAGGTTAAGTATGAAGTATAATCACAATCAAATCAAATAGCTACAAACATTAAAATTCATATACAAATAATAAAGGATAATCAAATAGGAAAGCGAAGAGAAGAACACCAGAATTTCTATATTAGTTCCCCCTTACGTCCTCACTTCAGGGTACGTCTATTATTCTTGATAGAATACGTCTCCATCAAGGACTTCCATTATTGTTGAAATTTGATTACAATTTTCATAATTACAAAGAGTCCCCCCCCCCCCCCCCCCCCCCCCCCCCACGACTCTTGGGATCAAGATCTAAAGTCGGTTGACTATCAACTCGCTGTCTTTTGGGAACGTATCACGGGTCTAAGGAAATTTAATACACGTTCCAACAAAGCTAGTAACATTCACAACCTTGTGCTTAGGTACCTTCAAAGAGTGATGGCTTGTACCATTTGGGGTAGGACTGAATTGTGGAACACTAGGACAGATGAGCTTTTCATGTTATGGGCTATGCTTAATAACCACCCCGTTAACATTTGCTTTTACTTGCTTGATTACCTTTCCTATGTAGGTAATAGGTTTGATGGTAAAGGAGAGATAGTAGTGGGTGGCATCATCATCTATATAGCTAGGCAATTGGGACTGGGTGAAGACCAAGGGATAAACAAGATTGAGGGAAACAATAGGCTTAACATAGAGACCCTTATCTCTATGAACTTCATTAAGCATCGTCCACCCATGACCTATACACTCAAACTCAATGTGCCTATTTTAATTATACTTCCTAACCCATCTCGGACTAACACCGAGGTGGAAGAAAATTTGTTGTATGTTGGTGATGGTTCACAGGTACATGAAGAGCACAATGCTGGAGAAGAGGAAGGTGCACACTTGCACCATGATGAGGAGCACCATGACCATGATGCCGGAGGAAACTTTGAAAATGAAAGATCGACATGGATGTAAACTGAGGTACAAATGATAAGCACCGAGCAACAACCGCAGTTTCTTGTGGAACATTCCAGTAATGTAATTGCTTAGATTTTAAGTCGAATGTATTCTATAAATAGAGTAGCTATCCATCACAAATATTCATCTTTTCTTGGAATGCAATATGTGACAATTGTCTTTCTAATAAAAGTTCATTTACTTTCTTGTTATTTACTTTTATGCTTTCTCTCTTCTTCTCCCTGTCTACGATGAACATTAGTGAGTAGACTTCTCTTGTCTTGGGATTGTTGGATAAGTCTAATGACATAATCCTAATCAAACCAAGCTTTCAACCTTAATCTTGTGTAACCCTAATTTCTTATCTAAATTCACCGTTTTAACATGGATCAACCATTATCAAACTGTGGAAACGAAAGTGGAGGGTTTGATAATTGTTTATCCATCATCTCAAATATCAATTCATAAAACGAAAGTGGAGCTTTGATATTCAAACAAGTGAATTTAGACAAGGACTGCAAAGGCAGCGAAATGTCTTTGCAATCTTTGAGACATATAGTTTCGATCTTCAAGGGAACTAATAATGATCAAGTCAGCGAAATAGGCTTGGTTGTTAGAGGAACCAAAATCTAATAGTAATCAAGTCAGCGAAATAGGCTTGGTTGCTAGAGGAACAAAAGAGAAACTGTCTTGAGAAATTAGGTCTAACATAAGGTTATAAGTTTAATAGTTTGGTTTGTGAAAGACTTTTCATTAGGATGAACCAATAATTCCAAGACTTTTATCTTTTCTTTTATTTCTTGTAATTAAAAATCCAAACTTTTATCTAAAAATTATTTCATCTAATCATCATTAAAAGTTAATTGAATTCATAACTCTCTCTCGGAACGATACTCTTATTTTACTACTTCGGTAAGACCGTGCACTTGCGGTTTTATCTCATCAATACCCCCTCGCTAACTTCCTACGTGAAGGTGATGTTTCTCTAATAACTCAAAGTAGCTTCCATAAATCCTTCTAAAAGAAGGAAAGAATTAATTGCACAATTTGGAGGCATCATTAACATATGGAGGAAAGGATACCCCCACACTGACTTCCTACGTAAAGATGATGTCTTTTAACTTATAAATTTGCAGCACTACTTAGGGTGATCATGGAATCTAGGAGGAAAGGATACCCCCTCGCGGACTTCCTATGAGAAAATGATATCCCCTTACGCAATCTGCAGCTCCCAAGGCATTTAAATTGTCAAATTAAATCTAGCTAATTCTCATCTCTCTTATATGAAATGAAGAAATGACTTTTCTCGTTTGGTTTAGTGTTAGGATTAGAACCTGTTTCCTTATAATATCTATCTTATACATGAGTAAGAAAAGGGTTGGACTACACACACAACACTCACTTAGAACTGGATTGTTGGGTTGAATAAAGACTACAAGAAATGCTTGAGTTTGTGATTAGTGTACGCTTGAAATAAAAGCCTTTGAGGAGACATGAGTTTTGATTGAATTGTCATATGTAATCTTGTTTTATGCTGCTATGTCTATGCATTTTGCTTGAGGACAAGCAAAGATTCAAGTGTGGGGGAGTTTGATGAGTCATTAATTAGTTATTTTAGTATAATATTTGATTTCATTTTATCTAGATTTAAGTTTATTTTATTTAAATATTGTTTCCTTTTAGAACTATTTTACTTCAATTGCATATTATTATATTTCAGGAACGAATGTTTGATAGATTGAGTCTTGGAGCAAAAGAAAGAGGATTAGGAGCTGATTCGGGATGAAAATACGAAATATGGGACAAAAATATGTCACTCCCCAAGTCAGAGAGGTGGCAGGGCCCGTGCTCCCACCGGCACGGTCATGCCAAGGTTCAGGGTTCTCTTTTGCTGCTTTTGCTTCAGAAACAAGCTACCTGTTTTGACCAAAAAGCTCGTGGTTTCTTGTAGAACATTCTATTGAATAGTTGCTTAGGTTTTAAGTCGATATAAGACTATAAATAGAGTAGTTAGCTATCAATAACATTCATCTTTTATTCTTGGAATTCAATAAGTGACAATTGTCTTTCTTAATAAAAGTTTTTTTCTTTTCCTTTAATTTCTTGTTATTTACTTTTATGTTTTTCTTCTTCTTCTTCATGTTGGATAAGTCTATTGACATAATCCTAATCAAACCAAGCCTTAAACCCTAATCTTGTGTAACCCTAGTTTCTAATCTAAATTCACCGTTTTAACATGAATTAACCATTATCAAACTGTAGAAGCGAAAGTGGAGGGTTTGATAATTGTTAATCCATCATCTCAAATATCAATTCATAAAACGAAAGTGGAGTTTTTTTTATATTTGAATAAGTGAATTTAGACAAGGATTTCAAAACATGAGAATAGTCTAGCAAACCTTGGGACATATAAAGTTTCGAACTTCAAGGATTCTAATAGTAATCAACCATGAGAGTAGGCGTGGTTGCTAGAGGAACACACTCACTAAGACCGAAAGGAGTTGTGATAGGCTAAAGAGAAACTTGTCCTTAGAAATTAGGTCTAACATGAGGTTTTAGGTTTAATGGTTTAGTTTGTGAAAGATTTGTCGCCATGACGGACCAATAATCCCAAGGCTCTCTTTTATTATTAATTTCAACCATTAAAAACCCCAACTTTGCAAATTAAGCTCTCTCTAATCATCAACTAAAGCTAATCGAATTAAACAACTCTCTATCGGAACGATACTCTCTTTTGACTACTTCGATAGAACCGTGCACTTGCGGTTTTATCCCATCACTCAACCCGCCTAAATGGAGGGTTAAACGGTTTGCCTCAACATATCAAACTCGTTTTGCCACCTAGCGAGAGAGCTCTGTAAGTGAGAGTTGTAGAGGGAGGGCTGAGAGAGAGAGAGAGAGAGGGAGGTTTGGAGGTAGACAAAGTCAAAATTATTGATGTTATTGAGAAGCTACCTCCTCCTACAAATGTGAATAGAAGGTTTATTAAAGATTTCTCTCAGATTTCTAAACCCTTTTGTAAGTTACTACATCACGATAACAAAATGGGGTTTATACAACGCCTATAAAGTTTTGATGATAGCACACTATTGAAGAACGATTGGATATGCTAATATATGTGTTGAGATTTGACTTCAAATTTGTGGTCTGAAAGAACAGAGAAATCGTGACACGAATTTGGCATCGTGACACGATTTTGTGATGCCGTGAGCTGGTTTGCAGGGTGCCAAATCGTGACACGATCTTGGGAAATCGTGACACGATTTTCAAACTTGCTCGTTAATTTTCCAGGATAAGGACAGGTCGTACATTGTGACGTACGTACCAATCGTGACACGACTTGGAAATCGTGACACGATTTTATCAGTGGAAGACTAGTATTTAAGTGTTCTTGTGCAGATTTTGGAGGAGAGCTTGGAAGAGCTTAGAGAGAGAAACTTGGATTACAAAGGAGGGAACTCTAGGGTTGAGTGTCTTTGTAGTGAGGATCTTTTGGGTTGGGAAAACATTGTAAACACCTTGGGTAGTGAGATTTCACCATTGGAAGGATCTAAAGCTTCCTCTTGTGTCTTCTCTTTTAGGGTTCATATTGAGAGAGTGGGGAAACACAAATGGGTAGAATCTAGGTCTTGTTCTTGTGTAAGCTTGCAAGCTATTTTTCTTGTAACCCTTTGTAACACTTTCATCATAGTGGATTGGAGAGCTGCTCTCTCCCCCATATTAGGTCATATTGACTGAACTGGGTCAACAATCTTTTGATGTGTTTGTTCTTCCTTTTCTTGCTTATCTTGGTTGCTTTGTATTTGCTTGTGGTGTTGCTCTACACTAGACTAGGGCTGTATTTTTTTGTTGTTGTTGCTTGGAGACACTTTACACATAGATTACCACTTCCTTTTGCTCCACACATCTTTGTTTACATTGGTGTGAGTTTTAACCGGATTCACAACAATTGGCGCCCACCGTGGGGCATAGGCGTTATTGGTAGTTGGTATCATGGGTTCAAAGTGGGACATCGAGAAGTTCACCGGAAGTAATGATTTCGGGTTGTGGAAGGTTAAGATGCAAGCGTTTTTGACACAACAAAAGTGTGTAGAAGCACTGAAGGGTGAAGCGGCTATGCCGGCAACTTTGACACAAGTAGAGAAGCGTGAGATGATAGACAAGGCAAAGAGTGCTATTGTTTTATGTCTCGGAGATAAGGTCTTAACGGATGTCGTGAGAGAAGCTACCGCGGCATCGATGTGGGCTAAGTTGAAGTCATTGTACATGACGAAATCTTTGGCTCATAGGCAACTCTTGAAACAACAACTATATTCATTCAAGATGGTGGAGTCTAAATCAATCTTGGAGCAATTGGCGGAATTTAACAAGATTCTTGATGATTTGGCCAACATTGAAGTTAACATGGAAGATGAGGATAAGGCTTTGTTGTTACTTTGTTCATTACCAAAGTCTTTTGAGCATTTCAAGGATACCATCCTTTATGGTAAGGAGGGCACTACTACTTTGGAGGAGATCCAAGCGGCTTTGAGAACCAAGGAATTGACCAAGTTCAAGGACTTGAAGGTTGATGAAGGTAGTGAAGGCTTGAATGTTGCAAGAGGGAGGAATGAGCATAGAGGAAAAGGCAAGGGGAAGTCGAGGTCCAAGTCAAGGTCCAAGGGCTTTGACAAATCAAAGTATAAATGCTTTCTTTGTCATTAGCAAGGTCATTTCAAGAAGGATTTCCCGGATAAAGGGGGCGATGGTAGTCCTTCCGTCCAAGTTGCGGAGGCTTCAAATGAAGAAGGTTATGAGAGTGCGGGTGCACTAGTGGTTACAAGTTGGGAACCGGAGAAGAGTTGGGTTTTGGACTCGGGATGCTCTTATCACATGTGTCCTAGAAAGGAATATTTTGAGGCTTTGACTCTAAAAGAAGGAGGAGTTGTTCGACTCGGAAATAACAAAGCTTGCAAAGTCCAAGGCATGGGCAACGTTCGTCTAAAGATGTTTGATAGCCGTGAATTCCTTTTAAGGGATGTGAGGTTTGTTCCCGAACTTAAGCGAAATTTAATTTCCCTAAGCATGTTTGATAGTCTAGGTTATTGCACTAGAATTGAGCATGGGGTTTGTAAAATTTCGCATGGTGCATTGATTACGGTTAAGGGGTCTAAAATGAATGGTTTATACATTTTAGATGGTTCCATAGTAATTGGTAATGCATCGGTAGCTAGTGTTGTACCTCAAAATAATTCTGAACTGTGGCATTTGAGGTTGGGGCATGTTAGTGAAAGAGGTTTAGTTGAACTAGCTAAACAAGGTTTGCTAGGGAAAGATAAATTGGACAAGCTAGAATTTTGTGAGCATTGCATACCAGGCAAGCAACATAGAGTGAAGTTTGGTAGTGGTATGCATCATTCTAGTAGGCCTTTTGGGTATGTTCATTCGGATCTTTGGGGTCATTCCAAGACTCCTACTCATGGGGGAGGTTCCTATTTTCTTTCCATCATTGATGATTATTCTAGGAGAGTGTGGGTCTTTGTTTTGAAAAACAAAAGTGACACATTTGAGAAGTTTAAGGAATGGCACACTCTCATAGAAAATCAAATGGGAACTAAACTAAAAGGTTTAAGAACTGACAATGGCCTGGAGTTTGTTTCAGAGCAATTTAATGAGTTTTGCAGGTTGAAAGGAATCAAGAGGCATAGGACCGTACCGAGAACACCGCAACAAAATGGTCTTTGTTGAACGCATGAATAGGACCCTTTTGGAGCGTGTGAGGTGTATGATTCTAGGAGCTGGGTTACCTAAGAGTTTCTGTGGTGAAGCAGTGACAACAGCTGCTTATTTGATCAATAGATGTCCATCAACGGGGATAGACTTCAAGACACCTATGGAGGTATGGAGTGGGAAACCGGCAGATTACTCCTCTTTGAAGGTTTTCGGAGCTTTGGCATATGCGCATATCAAGCAAGACAAGCTTGAGCCTAGAGCTTTTGTCATACCCCAATTTTTGACCTAAGGCCCCACTGACATATGTCACTTGACTCTGATCGATCTCTGATTTTTCAGTAAAAAAAAATTCGGCAGGAAGGTATTTTAAAATACCTCATTTTTTATTCCGAGTCGGGCCCTCTTTTCTCTTTTTATTTTCTTTCCATCTTTTATTAATTTTAATTTTAAGATTAGTTACTTTTACTTATATTTAATAATTTTTATTTTCCATCTTTTAATTTTATTTTTCTTTACATAATTTAGTTTAATTTGTTTTTATTTTATTTCGTATTAGATTTATTTTATTTTTATTTTATTTCTTTTTAATTAATTAGTGTCCAAAGAAACAAAAGTGTCAATAGGTCCAAAAATAAAATGTCCAAGGTCTAAAAAAGTTTCAAGTCAAGTGTCAACTTTATCATTCATTTTTCAAAATTCACCATAATTGTCCATCATTTCCATTAAACAAATTTTCCTTTTTTTCATCAACCTCCTCACCTATAAATAGAGCCCTCATTCCACACAATTTCACACACCAAAAGTTCTCTTGAGTTGTCAAAGAACTTTTCTCTCTTCTCCCTTTTTAGCTTGTGTTGACCAGCTATTCTTTTCTTCTCCCTCTTTTTTCTATCCCTTCGGAATAAGTCCCTTCGGAATTTTGTCCCTTTGGTAATTTTTGTCCCTTCAGTTGTCCATTTCTTTTATTTTCTTGCATTTTATTTCTTTTTAACATTTTTGCATTTTATTTTATTTCTATTTAGCATTTTAATTATTGTTATTTATTTTCCAGCAATTAGAATGTATTTAGGTCCAATGTAAATATAAATGAGAAAAGTGTGTGGGTGTGTGTCCTTTTATTTCTTTACCGCCTTATATATATACAAAAATGCAAAAAAATTAGATTAGGGATTTTGTGGTGATCCAACGTCACTACAAAAATCCACGCGCTTTTATTTTTATTGCTCCGTTTGTTTAATTTTCATTTAATATTCCAAAAACAACAAAAACATGCAAATAATCAAAATCACAAAAATATTTTCATAATAAACCTTGATTCCAAAATCAAGTGATCCTTTTTTATTTTACTTTGTTAATCGAACTTTCAATCAATTTAATCATACTTTGAGTCCATTTTCTTTTAAATTAAAAAATACAAACCAAATCTTATTTGCCACTTGGCTTTTCTTTTAAATCCTTTTTCAAAACTAATAAAAAACACAAAACCAATCAAACGTTAATTTCTACCCCGAACTACGAGGTTTTGATCCCTCATGGGTACGTAGGCAGAGGACCATGTCCTTCCAAATCATAAAAAATGTAGATAAATTAGGTCTCACTTTCTTTTTCTTTTAATCATCACTGTAAATTCTTTTTCAAAAGCGAGCAAGTTTATAGCACGAAAAATAAATAAAATCAAGAGGTTCCTGTAGAGTCTACGGACATAAAGGGTGCTAACACCTTCCCTAAATATAACCAACCCCCGAATCCTAAATCTCTCAATACGGGGTGTTTTGAACTTTTTCCCCTTTTTTCTTAAAAATTAAATGTTCAGTCGTAAAATAAATTAGTGAGTCAAAAGCTAATCAAATAGCCTTGATCTCCGAAAAATGACGCGACAGAAATGGCGACTTCACTGGGGACCCCCTAAGAGGGTTGAGCCTAACTTGGCTTTATTTAATTCGTTGTGCTATAACTTGCTTAAAAAACAAAATAAAAAATGGAAATACGTGTATATATGTTCTTCCTTCTTCTTTCTTCTTTTTCAACATGAGTGGTGAGATAAGCTCTACACCCGAGCTTGAGAGAAATTTAAGATAGGACGGAGTATAATCATAGTTCCATGTCAAGAGTACTCTTCGGTATTGGCACATGTGATAACCCCACTCAACGGAGGGATCTTGGAAGTATATGTTGTCAACGTGAGTACTCATGTTTGGCATGCTATTTTCAAGGGACCATTGAAGTTGAGGACCTTTAGTCACCTTTAACCCATCTTGGCCTTTTAGGACGTAGTGCGGTGGCTAATCGAGAGTACTCTTGAATTAGTTGATACGCGATACTACACCCAAACGAGACTTTCTGACGGATGTTAATTGGAATGGGAGTACTCCCGTCACCCGATAAATATTCAGAAGTGGTTAAAGACTTTGTGAATTTGGTAGAACCCTTGTTACAAGTGCAATTTGAAACCATAGTCCTTACCAAATGGCGTTGTTACCCTTAAGCTCCAACATTGTGGACTTAACCTCACCATGCATTCCATGTTCTTTAGCATAAAACCTTTTTCTCACTAATATCGAAGGACTTAGATAAGTTTTTGTAAACATCAAAGATATGGTCCTTGTAAGAAGGAACACCAAGAAATACAACTTCAAAAATCTTAACTAAGCTTCAACTTTTGTTAAGAACTTTTTCCTTGATTTCGTTCTTATCTTTGAAGAAGGAACCGTTTGCAATACCTTCAAATAAGTCCATGCTCTTCTACAATGTTTACAAATCACTTTGACAAATCCTTCAAAAAAAAAAATGTGTCTATTTTTGCATAAGCATATCATGCACCATTTTGCATTTCATAGTCTCAAGTCCGAGTCTCACAAAATTTTTCTTTTCTATAAAAGGTGAACCCGTTTCAAAAGTGGTTCAACTATCCTCGTCCAAAGCCAACTCGCACCTACAACACTCGTGCAAACAAAAATAAAGAACATATCAGTTTGAACAAGAAATCCACGAGCATTCTTGAAGAGGTAACAACACTCCAGACCAAGTTAGAGAGACTGAGTACCCTAGTGGCCACACTGGTAGCTTCGCAGAATCAGCCGCAATTCCAACAGGGGCCCAAACGCCAACATCCACAATAGCCTCAACAACAAGCTCCAAGGATGCAGTTTGACCCAATCCCAATGACATATGCGGAGCTGCTTCCCATCTTGCTCGATAAGAACCTTGTCAAGACCAGAACGCCTCCTCCGGTGCCTAACGAGTTGCTAGTATGGTATCAAGCTGACCTCGCATGTGCCTTCCATCAAGGAGCACCCGGCCATGACATCGAGCACTGTTTCTCTTTGAAGATTGAAGTCCAGAAGTTGATCGACGACGATGTTTTGTCTTTCAAGAATTTGAATCCGAGTGTGTAGCTGCAATTGGGTCGACGTTTATGTCTTCTTTTGCTACTCGATTTGTTTCCAGTGATATGTTTGTTTGTTTACTATCATTTTAAAAAAAAAATATCCTTTCGTCCCGCCCGAGATGAAAGTGAACTTGTGTAGGGCTTTTTGCTTTAAGAATTGTCATCATTAATAAAAAGGTCGTTTTGATCCCAACTTTGTTTTCATTTTGTGCTTCTTCTTGGAAAATGGTAATACAAAAAACCAAAAAAAATATTTCTTTAATCATTGTCAAATATCTGCATAATCATAACTTATACTTACTTGTCAAAATCAATAATCAAATCATGCATTAATAAACCTGTTGAACACATTAACCATGTACTCTCTTCCAACTTTGAGTTCCTTGTATCCGAAGCAGAAGAGGAAAGTGAATAGGCACCCGATGAGATCTCTCACATGCTGGGGCATCATAGCCGTTAAAGGTACAAACAAAAATCATGAAGATAGTCCAGAAGATGGCAATCGCATACAAAGACTGGCTCGAGGTGCTACCATTCCCTTTGCTCGGATCTCATGCTTCAGTACACATTTCAACAGGGGCAACCTCCCTCCTTCCCTCAAGTATATATCATGAAGGTCGTGCTTCCTGTGGAGGTCGAAGTCCCAACAATAGGAGTTCTGCCGAAGTCCAAGCTTGATTGAACTTAAAATGCATGACGACTTTGTACAACCATGTCAAAAGAGGTTGAAACAAAATTCCAACAAGAAGGTTCATCCCCGCAAAATTCAAGAAAGAGACTTTGTGCCCAAAAAGGTACTACCTTTCCAACCAGACTCCAGGGGCAAGTGGATGCCTAACTATGAAGGCACATGTGCAATGACTCTTGTAACCACAAATGGCAACAAACTCGCATGTCCTGTGAATACCGGTGCAGTCAAGAAATACTCTGTCAAAAATAAAAGCTCGATAAGTCGCAAACCTAAAAAGGCGGCTTAGGCAAAAATGAGCGTCTTGGTGGACTGACAACCCGAAAGGGCGGTCCAGGCAAAAATTAGAGAATGAACGAAAATGATTATCCTGATAGATTGAAAACCCGAAAGGGCGATCTATGCAAAAGTTAAGGATCAAAAGACAAAGTAACTGCACCCGGTCGGGCATAATCCACTTGGGGCATCCAGCTATCAAAAGACCTCCGATTCGAAGCATCTGCATATCAAAGACTCGTAACAGGGGCATTCAAAGTTGTTAGGGAGAATAGTGGTTATTGTGTTCAATGTACCCTTCCCATTACATTTACCATTTTTTCCAAAATTTTCAAAAATCCGTGGAGCCATGCCCTTGGCAGGTCACCACTCAATTCATCAAGTTTGAGCATGTGCCCATTTATTTGGAACTCTCATTTATTCTATTTGCATAATTTCTCCTGTTTTTGATGGCAATACTTAAAGCAAGAATTTTCAAAATACAAAACCTTTTTTTTACATCTTTTGAAAAGTGTGAACAACAAACACACTCACTTTGAACTCAGGAGTAGGTGAAGTGTACATCAACATTCTCCTTGAGAACGGTTACACTCCGGAAGAGAACAGGGCTAAGCATTATGGAAAGGACCTCTGCGTTGAGCAAGATGCTGTCACAGTAAAAAAAAAAAAAATACAAAAAAAATCAAAGCTCGCTAAGTTGAAAACCTGAAAAGGCGGCTTAGGAAATAGAGAGCGTCCCGGTGGACTGAAAACCCGAAAGGGCGGTCCAGGCAAATATTAGGGGCAAAAAAAAAAAAGGAATATAATCCCGGTGAACTGAAAATCTGAAAGGCTGGTCCAGGCAAAAGTTCGGGAATTTCAAAGAAAAATAAAACAAAAAAGCATGACTGCTGAAGCATACGAATGGAAGAACACTTTGTGCCGGTTTACAAATCGCGACTTTCTTCCAAACTTTTTATCAACAATGGGCTTACCCCAGGAGGCATCAATTGCTACCTTGTGTCAGGTTCTTACACCGTCAACGGCTCGATTTGTTCACAATAGTATCATCTCCAAGGAAGTTTTCCGAGTGTTTGTACTGCGATGTCAGTCCTCCTCCCATCTTACCTGTCTTGTCTCGTTTCATCGAGTCACCTGTCATATACAGTCTATATAGTCATGCAGTTGCATATTTATGCATTCATCAATATTTTCACATATTCATACGTTTATATGTACACAGCATATACACCACATCAATTCATACATAATTGCATCAGTCTTCCAGAATCTCGATTCGGTCGTGTCTCTTCGGTTCAATCTTAACTTACCATTGTGTCAAGCCACAAGTTTCTACAAATAAACGTCTTCCATATGTCACTAATTAATTTCAATTTCAACTTCAATTTCAATTTCAATTTCAAAAGTTTCATCCCCGGCGTAAAGCCGTGCTAGTCATGTCACTAATCAATTTCAATTTCAATTTTAAAAGTGTCAAGTGTCATCCCCGGCGTGAAGCCGTGCTAGTCATGTCACAAATCAATTTCAATTTCAATTTCAATCTCAAAAGGGTCATCCCCGGCGTGAAGCCGTGCTAGTCATGTCACTAATCAATTTCAATTTCAATTTCAATTTCAAAAGTGTCATCCCCGGCGTGAAGCCGTGCTAGTCATGTCACTAATCAATTTCAATTTCAATTTCAATTTCAAAAGTGTCATCCCCGGTGTAAAGCGGTGCTAGTCATGTCACTAATCAATCAATTTCAATTTCAATTTCAATTTCAAAAGTGTCATCCCCGGCGTAAAGCCATGCTAGTCATGTCACTAATCAATTTCAATTTCAATTTCAATTTCAAAAGTGTCATCCCCGGCGTAAAGTCGTGCTAGTCATGTCACTAATCAATTTCAATTTCAATTTCAATTTTAAAAGTGTCATCCCCGGCGTAAAGCCGTGCTAGTCATGTCACTAATCCATTTAAATTTCAATTCCAATTTCAAAAGTGTCATCACCGGCGTAAAGCTGTGCTAGTCATGTTTCTAATCAATTTCAATTTCAATTTCAAAAGTGTCATCCCCGGCGTAAAGTCGTGCTAGTCATGTCACTAATCAATTTCAATTTCAAAAGTGTCATCCCCGGCGTAAAGCCGTGCTAGTCATGTCACTAATCCATTTAAATTTCAATTCCAATTTCAAAAGTGTCATCACCGGCGTAAAGCTGTGCTAGTCATGTCACTAATCAATTTCAATTTCAATTTCAAAAGTGTCATCCCCGGCGTAAAGCCGTGCTAGTCATGTCACTAATCAACTTCAATTTCAATTTCAACTCTCAATAGTGTCATCCTCAGCGATAGCTGTGCAAGTGGTGTCACCAGTCAATTTCAACTCTCAATAGTGTCATCCCCAGTGTAACTGACCAAGTTGTCTTCTCTAAATTTACCTTTGTTAAGCTATCTTCATGTGATAGTTAGGTAAAACTTGTCAATCGTCTTTGTTAAGCTATCATTTCATGAGACGGTGTTTTCTTTCATTCTTACCTTTGTTAAGCTATCTCATCGATAGTTAGGTAAAAGTATCATCTGTCTTTGTTAAGCTATCATTTCATCTATAGTTAGACGATGTTTTTTTCTCTCATTCTTACCTTTGTTAAGCTATCTCATCGATAGTTTAGGTAAAAGTATCATTTGTCTTTGTTAAGCTATCATTTCAGCGGTAGTTAGACGATGTTTTTCTCTCATTATTACCTTTGTTAAGCTATCTCATCGATAGTTAGGTAAAAGTATCATTTGTCTTTGTTAAGCTATCATTTCATCGGTAGTTAGACGATGTTTTTCTCTCATTCTTACCTTTATTAAAGCTATCTCATCGATAGTTAGGTAAAAGTATCAATCGTCTCTGTTAAGCTATCAATACGATAGTAGACAATCATTTTCCCCAGTGAAACTACATTCCCCTAGCGGAGTCAGACCCCTTTTCTTCAACGAATTCGGGTATCCCGTTGTTATTTCTCATTCGAGTCAAATCATCCTCCATTCATAAATTGCATCACATGCATCCACAGCATCTTAGGTCAAAAACTGTGTACTTTGTATTTAAGTCTCTTCGACTCGTCAAATCAAAGATTTCATTTTCAAATCTCCGGACGAAGAAACTTAAATAGGGGCATCTGTCATACCCCAATTTTTGACCTAAGGCCCCACTGACACATGTCACTTGACTCTGATCGATCTCTGATTTTTCAGTAAAAAAAAATTCGGAAGGGAGGTATTTTAAAATACCTCATTTTTTATTCCGAGTCGGACCTTCTTTTCTCTTTTTATTTTCTTTCCATCTTTTATTAATTTTAATTTTAAGATTAGTTACTTTTTTTATATTTAATAATTTTTATTTTATTTTTCTTTACATAATTTAGTTTAATTTGTTTTTATTTTATTTCGTATTAGATTTATTTTATTTTTATTTGATTTCTTTTTAATTTAATTAGTGTCCAAAAAAACAAAAGTGTCAATAAGTCCAAAAATAAAATGTCCAAGGTCTAAAAAAGTTTCAAGTCAAGTGTCAACTTTATCATTCCTTTTTCAAAATTCACCATAATTGTCCATCATTTCCATTAAACAAATTTTCCTTTTTTCATCAACCTCCTCACCTATAAATAGATCCCTCATTCCACACAATTTCACACACCAAAAGTTCTCTTGAGTTGTCAAAGAATTTTTCTCTCTTCTCCCTTTTTAGCTTGTGTTGACCAGCTATTCTTTTCTTCTCCCTCTTTTTTCCGTCCCTTCGGAAAAGTCCCTTCGGAATTTTGTCCCTTCGGTAATTTTTGTCCCTTCAGTTGTCCATTTCTTTTATTTTCTTGCATTTTATTTCTTTTTAACATTTTTGCATTTTATTTTATTTCTATTTAGCATTTTAATTATTGTTATTTATTTTCCAGCAATTAGAATGTATTTAGGTCCAATGTAAATATAAATGAGAAAAGTGTGTAGGTGTGTGTGTCCTTTTATTTCTTTACTGCCTTATATATATACAAAAATCCACGCGCTTTTATTTTTATTGCTCCGTTAGTTTAATTTTCATTTAATATTCCAAAAACAACAAAAACATGCAAATAATCAAAATCACAAAAATATTTTCATAATAAACCTTGATTCCAAAATCAAGTGATCCTTTTTTATTTTATTTTCTTAATCAAACTTTCAATCAATTTAATCATACTTTGAGTCCATTTTCTTTTAAATTAAAAAATACAAACCAAATCTTATTTGCCACTTGGCTTTTCTTTTAAATCATTTTTCAAAACTAATAAAAAACACAAAACCAATCAAACGTCAATTTCTACCCCGAACTACGAGGTTTTGATCCCTCATGGGTACGTAGGCAGAGGACCATGTCCTTCCAAATCATAAAAACGTCAATTTCTTTTAATCATCACTGTAAATTCTTTTTCAAAAGCGAGCAAGTTTATAGCACGAAAAATAAATAAAATCAAGAGGTTCCCGTAGAGTACTATGGACATAAAGGGTGCTAACACCTTCCCTAAATATATCCAACCCCCGAATCCTAAATCTCTCAATATGGGGTGTTTTGAACTTTTTCCCCTTTTTTCTTAAAAATTAAATGTTTAGTCGTGAAATAAATTAGTGAGTCAAAAGCTAATCAAATAGCCTTGATCTCCGAAAAATGACGTGACAGCTTTGAAATGTGTCTTCATTGGTTATCCGGAAGGTGTGAAGGGGTACAAGTTGTGGAAATTAGAATCTAGTGGAGGATCAAAAGTCTTGATTAGTAGGGATGTTACCTTTGATGAGACCCGTATGGGGATTAAGTGTAAAGACCTAGAGACTTTAGTACCGGAAACAATGGTGGAGAAAACTCAGTTTGAGGTGGAGCTTCCAAATGAAGAAGATGAAGATGTAGAAGATGAAGCTTCGACATCGGATACAAGTGAAACTCAACCGGTAGTGGATCCGGATTATCTCTTGGCTAGAGATAGAGAAAGGAGGACCATTACGGCTCCTAGTAGATATGGTTATGCGGACTTGGTGTGTTTTGCTCTAAATGCGGTTGAAGATGTGCAAGACTCGGAGCCTAGAAACTTCAAGGAGGCATTTGAGAGCAAAGAGAGCAAGTATTGGTTGAAGGCGGTGAATGAAGAGATGGATTCATTGGAAAGGAACCAAACTTGGAAACTTGTGAAGCTACCTAAACACCAAAGGGTAGTTGGATGCAAGTGGATCTTCAAGAAAAAGGAAGGTATTACAGGTGTTGAAGGTCCAAGGTACAAAGCAAGACTTGTGGCCAAGGGTTTCACTCAAGTGGAGGGGATCGACTACAATAAGATCTTTTCACCGGTGGTGAAACATTGTTCCATAAGGATACTTATGGCTATCGTGAATCAATTCAATCTTGAGTTGGAACAAATGGATATGAAGACCACTTTCTTACATGGTGACCTTGAAGAGACAATCTACATGGAGCAACCGGAAGGTTTTGTGGAGGACAAGTCTAAGGTATGTCTTTTGAAGAAATCTTTGTATGGGTTGAAGCAAAGCCCTAGGCAATGGTATCGTCGGTTTGATGAATTTCTTTTGAAGACCGGTTTTGTGAGAAGCGGATATGATTCTTGTGTGTACATGTTGAAGAAGAGTGAGAAAGTCATTCTCTACCTTCTTTTATATGTGGATGATATCTTGATGGCGAGCTCTAGCAACGATGAGATTATGAAGCTAAAAGAAAAGTTAAATGCTGAATTTGAGATGAAAGATCTTGGTCCGGCAAAGAGAGTTCTTGGAATTGATATCTTGAGGAATCGTGACAAAGGCGAACTTTTCTTATCTCAACTTAGTTATTTGAAGAAGGTGGTGGAGCGTTTTAGAATGTCAAACTCTAAAACCGTGAGCACTCCCTTGGGGCACCACACAAAGTTGTCCATACAACAATGTCCTCAATCCGAGGATGAGAAGAAATTGATGGAAGGTACTCCCTATGCAAGTGGGGTTGGAAGCATCATGTATGGAATGGTTTGTAGTAGACCGGACTTAGCTTATGCGGTTAGCATTGTGAGTCGGTTTATGGCAAATCCGGGTATTGTGCATTGGCAAGCTTTGAAGTGGGTATTGAGGTATTTGAATGGGTCTTTGAAGGGCGGTTTGAAGTACACAAGAGCAGCTCAAGAGGAAGACACTTTGGAGGGGTATGTTGATGCAGACTATGCGGGCAATGTGGACACTAGAAAATCCTTATTGAGTTTTGTGTTTACTCTTTATGGCACGGCTATTAGTTGGAAGGCAAATCAACAATCCGTGGTGGCATTATCTACCACTCAAGCGGAGTACATTGCCCTTGTTGAAGGGGTGAAAGATGCCATATGGTTGAAAGGGATGATTGATGAGTTAGGAATTACTCAAGAATGTGCGAAGATACATTGTGATAGTCAAAGTGTCATTCACTTGGAAAATCATCACGTGTATCATGAGAGGACAAAGCACATTGACATTCCCTTGCACTTTGTTAGAGACATGATTGAATCAAAAGAGATTGTGGTTGAAAAAGTGGCATCGGAAGAAAATCCGGCGGATGTGTTCACCAAGTCATTGCCTAGATCAAGGTTCAAGCATTGCTTGGACTTGATCAAGTTTGTCGAAGAGTAATTCCCTTTTGGAGAGAGCAGCATGGTGGTTGATGGTTAAACTGACATCACCACCAAATTATAAGTCAAGGTGGAGAAATGTTGAGATTTGGCTTCAAATTTGTGGTCTGAAAGAACAGAGAAATCGTGACACGAATTTGGCATCGTGACACGATTTTGTGATGCCGTGAGCTGGTTTGCAGGGTGCCAAATCGTGACACGATCTTGGGAAATCGTGACACGATTTTCAAACTTGCTCGTTAAGTTTCCAGGATAAGGACAGGTCGTACCTTGTGACGTACGTACCAATCGTGACACGATTTTATCAGTGGAAGACTAGTATTTAAGTGTTCTTGTGCAGATTTTGGAGGAGAGCTTGGAAGAGCTTAGAGAGAGAAACTTAGATTACAAAGGAGGGAACTCTAGGGTTGAGTGTCTTTGTAGTGAGGATCTCTTGGGTTGGGAAAACATTGTAAACACCTTGGGTAGTGAGATTTCACCATTGGAAGGATCTAAAGCTTCCTCTTGTGTCTTCTCTTTTAGGGTTCATATTGAGAGAGTGGGGAAACACAAATGGGTAGAATCTAGGTCTTGTTCTTGTGTAAGCTTGCAAACTATTTTTCTTGTAACCCTTTGTAACACTTTCATCATAGTGGATTGGAGAGCTGCTCTCTCCCCCATATTAGGTCATATTGACTGAACTGGGTCAACAATCTTTTGGTGTGTTTGTTCTTCCTTTTCTTGCTTATCTTGGTTGCTTTGTATTTGCTTGTGGTGTTGCTCTACACTAGACTAGGGCTGTTTTTTTTTTTTTGTTGTTGCTTGGAGACACTTTACACATAGATTACCACTTCCTTTTGCTCCACACATCTTTGTTTACATTGGTGTGAGTTTTAACCAGATTCACAACAATATGTTTAATTGTGTAGGTTCATAGATTAAAATTTATTAAGTTTTGAACATATATAAGAACATCTGAACCACAAGAGAATAAAAAGACTTTATAGAATATCTGAAGAAAGGTCAATCAGAATTCAACAATGTGATCATAAGTGAAGGATTTATCCAGAAGCTAATGAAGGATAGACTCTGGATCATTAGACTCTGAGTCATCCAGACACTGTGTATTCTAGACTCTGAGTTAAGCAGACTTTGAAGAATTACAAGCCACGTCAGCTTCATCTTCTCCTAAGAAGGGTCGCTTTCAGGATCTAACCAAGTACATTTTGTCTTCTTTTGAATCATGTGTTAAGTCAAATTCAAGGACAAAAGAAATGAAACGGATAATTCTAATTGCAGCAATGGTTTCCAAACGCCTCTAAACGACATTAACCATATCGGGCAATATTCCAACGTCTAGAATTGAAAGCTTCGTAAGGACTCTTTAATGCGCTGGCACATCATCGTCTCTCATTTCTTTCCCTATATAATTGCTCTCTTTCTCTCTCTGTCTATATATATATATATATATATATATATATATATATATATATATATATATATATATATATATCCCTCTCTCTCTCTTTCTCTCTCTTTTTGTGTTTGGACTTAACCATATAAACACATCAAAGTTTTGAAAAAGTCAACACAATTCAACCCTTTTCTTTTGTTTTTCTAACCTTCAAATTTGATGATGCTTGCACTGTAGCTTTTGACACTTTGAAGAAAGCATTAGTGCCGACACTCATAATCACTGCTCTTGATTGGAACAAGTCATTTGAAATTATGTGTGATACAACTGATTATGTTGTGGGTGATGTATTGTGTTAAAGGTATAACAAAGTCTTTCACTAAATCTATTATGCAAGCAGAACAATAATTGAGGCTCAACTCAACTATACCACCACACTGAGAAGGAATTGTTGGCCGTAGTGTTTGCTTTTGACAAGTTCAGATCCTATCTCATGGGAAACAAAGTTATTGTTTACACTAATCAAGCTGCAATTAGGTATCTGATGGAAAAGAAGAATGATAAGCCAATACTAATTAGGTGGGTGTTGTTGCTGCATGAGTTTGATCTAGAGATCAGGGGCCGAAAAGGCGTAGACAGTCAGATTGCAGATAATTTATCAAGGTTACCTAAATGGTTGAATTACAAGGTGGAGAGTCCTATTTCCGAAACATTTCCAAATGAGCAGCTACTATAAGCTATAACTCTGGTTGTTAAGATATATCTTCAGAAGTTGAAGTAGTTTCATAGATCCATAGGGTTGCAGCCTCGTGGTACGCTGGTGAGCTACCTGGTGTGTGGAATTGTCCCTTCTGATTTAGAGCATTACCAAAAAAGGACATTCCACAAATCCTTCTACATTGTCATACCTTAGCATATTAATGACATTTTGGAATAGACATAGCAACAACCAAAGTACTTCAAGCAAGTTATTTTTGACCAACTCTCTTGAAGGATGTCCGTGCTTTGGTAAGAACTCGTGATAGATGCCAAAAAGTTGGTAATATATTAAGCAAGCAAGAAATATCTAAGCAAGGCATTCTTGAAATTGAGCTTTTTGATGTGTGGGAAATAAACTTTATGGGTCCTTTCTCATCATCTTTTGAATATATTCTTGTAGTTGTTGATCATGTGTCCAAATAGGTTGAGGCCGTGACACTCCCCGCTAATGATGCTAAGGTAGTGACCAAGTTTTTAATTAAAAATATTCTTACAAGGTTTGCTACATCTAAAGCAATCATTAGTGATGGAGGTAAAACACAAAGTTGTCACTGCCTACCATCCACAAATTAGTGGTCAAGTAGAGCTATCCAATAGAGAGATAAAAGAATTTCATAAAAGAGTGTGAGTTCTTTAATGAAAAATTTGTCTTCTCTCTTGGATGATGCTCTACTGGTTTATAAGACTACCTATAAAATATACATTCCTTCCCATTTATTCAAAACATATTAAAAAACATTAAAGACGAGTGCAACTCAAGCTTTTCTTAAAAAAGGTGAGTGTATTTTACTAACGGTGTGTTTGTTTCAAGACAAGAAATTACATTCTTTGGAATTATATTATCACGAATAACATTTCTAAGGAATAACGTTCACACCCGTATCTCAAAAAAAATCAGATTTTCTGAAAATTATTTAATTAAAAAATAAAAATGTAAACAAACGTGAGTGATAGTAGGAAGTTATAGCAAGTTTAGTTCTATTTCCATAAGAATGTTAAATTCTCATCCTTTAAACATTGAGAATAACTAGGTAAAAAATCATGTGTAAGCAACATTTTTGAAAATATAAAATTCCTGAAACAAATTTTCAAAACTTGAAAAAATATGAGAATGTTGCACTTCCAATCTGACATTATCGAGAATCATATTACGAAATTAAAACAAACAAACACACCCCCAAGTAATAAGAAAAAAAAAAAGTAAAGAAGATTGTACCGGTGAGAAAGGAGAATAAGTGAGTTAGTTGTTGACTTGAGAGTTGGTTTGGAAAGGAAGAATGGAGGAAGGAGTGAGGAGATGGGTGGTGGACATATCAAAGTGGGACCCACAACCCTATGAGTTCTCCTTCGCCCTCTCCCTCCTCCCATCCCAAGAACACTCCTCTGTTACCAGGTACTACACCTTCTACTCTCTCAATCTCGTAATACAAATAAATGGGTTTTTGACTTTTACTTTTGCCAGGTTTTTCAAAATGGAAGACCGTAAAAGAGCACTTATAAGTCGAATGCTTCAATATGCACTTCTATATGATCTTGTCAAAATCAATAAACCTTTTTTCTCTCAACATAATTTTATCATTCAACGAACTTCCCAAGCCAAACCTTTTTTGGATTTATTGGTATCAATCAATCAACTCTTATCATCATATATCATATCATATCATAACATGACTTAGAATGGTATGAATCAAGCCTTTTTTGTATCATGTTTAATTTCAGGATTATGATAAATTGGGTCTTACATTCCCAAATTTTAATTTCAATGTATCTCATCATGGAGATTATGTGGCTATAGCATCTGAACCTTTATGTCTTGTGGGGATAGACATTGTGTCCTTTGATATGCCGCAAGGTGAAACAGTTGCTGAATTCATTCAATTCTTTTCATCATACTTTTCAACTTTGGAATGGGAAAACATAGTCAATGCTGGCACTTCTAATGATGTATTAATTCAATTTTACAGGTATATATACTATGGTTAATGCTTATACTTTGGCTATCTCGTTTTTGTCATTAGAAATTAATGTTTGTAGTTTTGAATTTAAATTAATTCTGTTCATATTTCTCTAATATCTGTGATTACACTCTTTTCATGTTTGGAGAGATGTTATGTGCACACCTTAAATGCAAGATGCCCGTTTAGTTTTTAGCTATGAATTAATGCTCCTATTAATTTTAATTATCACATACTTCGGCAAAATATCATGTAATGGATCAACCTCAAGTTCTTGGCTATATAATGTAGCACACAAAATGGTCTCTGAAGTTGTTTAATAAAGATATTAATATGTGATAGCGTCTGATCTGATAAGATATTGTTATCTATCTACCACCAAACTAGTAGAATTGGATTTAAATGTAAAATGATTCTTCGAATGGAATAGGGGGCATACTGAAAGTGAAAGGTGTATCTGCTTTGCAGGTATTGGAGCCTAAAGGAAGCATATGTTAAAGCCATGGGAAGTGGGCTTATTGAAGGGTTGAACAAAGTGGAGTTTTCTCACACGAACTGGACTAATATATCAGCTACAATGGATGGGAAGGTTATGGCTTTGTGGAGGTTTTGGTTGATTGAACTTGGAGAAAGACACTGTGTGAGCTCCTCATTAACTTTTATTTGGTTTATAACGTATATCCTACAACATTAAACAGGTAGAGGGGATGGAGGATCTTTACAGAATCATAAACAAACTGTAATGCCTTTTTATTTGCATGAAATTCCATAAAAAAAATTCCTTACTCTCATGCCATTGTTTTTGCATCAATATGTTAGCAGTTGATTTCCTTTCCCCTGAGTGAAATTAAGAGGAACTACCATCATAATGGCACTTACACACATAGCAACAATTCCTAGGATAGTGTTTCAATGAACGGTGCATCATAAAGTTCTACAAATGGATTACTTTAGATTTCCATTACAGAGACAAGAAACCCATTTTGATGGATTTCGAGTTCAAATTGGTATAAATTTTCAGGCAAGAAACCCATTTAGAGTTGGATAAATTTTCACTGCCCTGTGAAGGCTATTAAGGTAGTTCAAACAGCTGATGTTGAATGCATTCTCATGCAAATTTGAATACTCACGTAATATCTTTGTGAGATGACTTGGATGAAAACTTATTTCAAGATGTTCTAGTAGTAAACCTAAAATCTACTATCAAAATTAAGAATGGACTCAGCCTCAGAAAAATGGAACTGGATATGTAGACCAATAAGAGGGGGTATACGTATAAGAAATTTGAGATTTTTTAACATAGCTGTTAGATAATGATCGTGGACATTAAAAACAGAAACAAATAGTTTTCATTTCATGGTGTTATTTCATAAGTATGGATCATGGTTGGAAGGAGTGAACTGTTCTAGTTCGTTATGGTGGAGATATTTAAGTTCAATTGATACTGGTATGGGATATATGTTACAGTGGGCTGGTTCTCTGGTATGTTGAAAAAAATATTGGAGATGGGAGAGATACTAGGCTGGACCCTTGGGTAGAGGGATGTGTGTTGAGAGACTGGTTCAGTAAATTTGATGGATTAGCGGAGGACAGAGAGGTATCCGTTTCTGAGATGTATGGTAGCAATGAAGGTGACGGATTAGTGGTGGACAGAGCTCCAGGAATAAATGGTTTTTGGAAGATTAGAGGAAGGACTATAGTTATTGGATGCATCATGTAATGGGAAGGATGGTGACTATATGTAGAATGTGTTATGTACTGGTTTTGCCACTGCTGTAAGCATTTCTTGTGCTTATATGTAGTGTGTTCATAGATTTCGGCCTTTTCAACAAAACAAAAAGAAGAATGGACTCGACCTAGTCAGTATATTGAGCAGCCAAATACATAGCCTATGTAGAATCTTAACCCAAAATCTACTCTCATAAGTTGTACCAAGTTAAAAACAAACCATTCCTAAAGTTATGTTAGGTGAAAACAAAAGGAATGGTATTTTGTCATTTCTCTAACCACTAAAATTACAACTTCTATATCCATCTCTCCTGTCATGAATTATGCATCTAATTTTAAACTATTGTATCTTAAACTCAGTTTTCTTTTACAGGCGGCGATTGCGAGAGGTCCCCCAACATCAGCTGATATCAGTTACAAGTCAACATTGAAGAAAGTAGACTTTACTGAAGATGAATATAATATAGGTCTTCATCTTCCAAATGTAGACTTTGTGGAACAAAGTGTGGAACAGCTTGTTTTAATTTTACAGAAAGCATTTGACAGTGAACCTAGAGGTTAGAAATGCTATTGTAAATCTAAGAAAAATCGTTATACACGCATCAATCCAAATATTGTTAGCTTTACTACAAATGAAATTTCTGTTAAAGAAAATGCTTTTGAGATAGGCTTTTTGAGTAGTGATATCTTTTTTTGACAACTTTATTTTTTTCTTTTATTATTGGTCATATTTTATTACAATACAGGAATCATGCAAATATAATTAGTAAATCATGACAACAACATCCATGTTGTCATTCTTTCAAAAAAAAAAATAATCCATGTTGTCATTCTTGTGTTTCTTTTCATATACTTCATAACAATTGTCATTTCTCATAAAGAAGTGGAGGTGGATCCTCTCCTTCTCTTTTCTCTCCTTCCTTCTCCTAACTCTATCTCTCTTAATCTCACTTTCTCTCTTGATTATATTTTTCTTTTTTAATGAAATGATATTCAAGCATTGTTTCATTTGATAATATATAAGAGTATTTGTAATCCAAAACTAACAAGGGTTGTAGGGGGGATATTATTCTAAGGGAGTCAAGAAATCCCAAATCTCAAAGCATTTTGTTAATTTCACCAAGTCCAAAGCCTTGAGGATTCTTTGTCCTCCAACAGGAGTATTGTATCAAAATAGCAGCAGAGTTGTTGTTACTCAGTTCATATGTTGCTAGAGATGGATTGGGAGGTTAGAGTTTGTCACTCTTACTAGGAGACTAATAATTGTGCAGATAAAAGAGCAACCTGGTTCACTAGAGCTCCCGCATATGCAGGGTCCGGGAAGGAGACTAATAATTGTGCGGATACTTTGGCTAATATATGTTGCAGTGGAAGTGGATCATTGATTATCCATGATGAAGTATAGCACAATTTTAAATTGAAGGGAGATTTATTACCAAGAATATATAATATACAATGAACAAAAGGAATGTAAAATTATTATACAAATATAGGTCTGAAATAAAAATCCTTATGTTCCTTCAGAGAATACTTCAGTCTAATCCTCAATTGATTAAGATGCAATTTTGTTTCGGTTTTAGGCTTCGGCCCTCTCATGATCCAAAAAAATAAAATAAAATTGTTACTCAATTATGATAATGCTACCAATTCATTTTTTAGAAGGGATAATATGCTACTAATTCATGTTAAGGCCATTCATAACTTAATCCAGTTTTTTGCATGTGAGCGATGGGTAATAAGAGTTGCAAGTTTGTCAACAAAAGCTACGACCGCAAGGCGAAGTTATACAAGGATAACAATATGGCTTCAGTTTGATGAAGTATAGCACAATTTTAAATTGAAGGGAGATTTATTACCAAGAATATATAATATACAATGAACAAAAGGAATGTAAAATTATTATACAAATATAGGTCTGAAATAAAAATCCTTATGTTCCCTCGGAGAATACTTCAGTCTATCTGTATGGTGGTACCCCTATCATTTGCTCCAAGGGAGCCAATTGATGTCGAAGAAATTTGTAAACAGATTCAGTTGTCACAGAAGCCACTCGGACAACAAGACCAATTTTCTGCACATAAAATGCAGGTTGAGCCAGCAATATTCGTAACTAAATCACATTAGAGAGTCATGAAAGGCATAGCATCTTCCATTATGATGAAAACACGAGAGTAAATGATATATGATGGAAGGTAGGCATGAATTGAGAGGAAAAAGGAATGGGTTTAGTCTAGAGGTTATATGCAACTGCAGAACTTAGATTTGTCTTGTATTTTCTGCATTCTCTGTTCATGCAGGAAGCTAGTCTACATTGTTTTATCAGGAAAAGGTAAGTTCTTAGCAAAATATCTATTATATTTACACAATCTGTTTGAGTGTTTCGTTCAATCCAGTCTCAACCAAGCAGTAGAGAATGTTCGAGAGGAGAGTAAGACAAGCCAATGGACTCGTTATTCTTTTGTATTAAACCATGAACAACAAAGTTCTTAAAATTCTGTATTTAAATTTCAAGAAAAAGCCTTCTGTAGCAGACTAAGAACTTTACATTACATGACCCTCCAAACTATACCTCTTTGAATATCCCAATTATAATCATCATACCATAACTTGCCTAGCAAAACTTACCAGAAAGCAAGGTAGAAAATGTGACCCGTAACACAGTTCTAGGCTTGCCATTCGCAACAATCAAGTCCGTTAGGAATCTTTGGGACTTAAGAATTAAGCAGAACTTTAAAATAACACAATTCTAACCTTAAGTACTACTCCTAACCACAAGTTTGAATAATAAACGAAATATGTAAAAAATAAAAACAATAACCCTGAAGTTAATTTATAATTTACCTTAGGACCAAAGACACTGCAAGAAGCCACGAAGGTTGGTTTTGTCGTGAAAAAGTCAGCCTTCTTTTTTTGGTGACTCAATGCAGCAGAAGGATTATGTAATTGCTCAGACATAATTCTTTTCACGTTATCTTGCACTATATTCTGGATATACTGCATCTTTGGCCTAAAATAAAAAATCATGTCCTAAAAAGAATCATGACAGAAAACCCAAATCTAGAATAAGTAAGGCAAAACCAATCACGCACCCTAGGAGTACAATCATTGCAATTACTTGGTAGTCCTGCATGTGTTCCTTTACACGGCCAAATTTGTCTTTCTCTAGTAACATCTGTTTGTGACAAGAAGCCAACTAATTAGAAAAAAAGAAAGGATATCAATCTCAAAGTAAAAATCGACCGTATTGCATTTTTCCAAAATCTCTTGCAACTATATAAATTCAAAGTTCAAGCAAGTGCAAGAGGTATGTTGTCATTTTAGCTCCTAACATGATGACATTATTTTGAAACGAGATAGATGAAGCACTCCGTATAAAAAGTTGACGTTTCCTTTACAAGATCCCTCATTCCAGCACAGGGTCTGAAATCTGAATGTTGTGCCTATCTTCTTCATTGAATAACAAGATCATGAACAGGCGAACAGTAGAATGCATGCATTTATTAAAATCAGCCTAGCTGTTTAAGTGGCATTATCTCTTTCGAATTGAAATCTATTTAACACATTTCACAAGGACAAGAGCAAAATTATTACCGTATCCAGAAACAAAGGTTGACCGTCATCGAAGAATATATTGTTTGTGCTTCTATATAAATCAAAATCCCATTTTTCTCCACTTTCATGGCGCCCACTAGTAATCCAATCAACAATGACTAAATTTGAATCTGAAGACACAGTGAAGATTTGTTTCTGATAATATCTTGCAGTGGAAAAACATGTCACAGGATCTGGAATGATGGCTAAAAGCGCATTGCTTCCTACTCTAGCCTACTACACAGATGAATTTAACTGTTGTCAGTTGTCACTTGGAACCAATAAACCAACAAATAGTCAAATTTAACATTAAGTGGAGTTTGCATAGAACAAATAACTCTATAATATGCTACAAAAATAGTCAAATCACTCAAATCCTAAAAGCAAGATAATCAAGAGAAAGATATAGTGTCTTTACCTCTAGTATTTGTTGAGAACACTTGGATCCCACAGATTTATAGACCTAAAAAATAAACGACAATATATAACATAAAGATAAGTTGAGCTAAACACCAGGGTGAATCCAAAACAACCTATCAAAGAGATAATGTGATTGATATTCATAACATTTGACCCAGAAGACAGCAAAGTTCAAAATAAATCACTTAAAGAGAAAAAGTGGCAAATCAATAAAAAAGGGGAAAAAATAGCCAACCTTGGTAGAACCTTGCGTAGTTAAGACCATGGTGCAAGCATCTCCAACAGAAAACTTGCATGAAATTTGATCACCCTACATGTCACAAGCATGGTTATCAAATCAAGATTGAAGTTGTGAATTAGAAGAACTATTTTACATATTGCGGATCAATATATTATTTTTAATTTAAACACATGATCAATAAAAAATAGCCTTTTTAATTTAAAATAAAAAACGTAAGTGAATATGGCTCACTTTAGATAGACAACTTATTTTGTAGCTTATAGCATAAACGCTTATCATATAATAACTTATAAATAAGTTACTTTTATTACACAATATAAAATAAAGTCAAACTGTTTTGTATAAGAATTTAATAGTTTTCATAAGCTATCTTGGAGAGCTTGTGAAAATAAGCTAAAAAACAACTTATGAACATATCATAAGTTTTTTTCATACGTTCTCCCAAACAGTGTCACAACTACTTATGTTAGTAGATAAGTTCACATTAGTCAATACAAACAGACTCTATATCATATATGAACTTCAAAGTAATTTGATATTTAAGTCATAAATCAAAATAATAAAAGCAGTACTGTTGGCTACACATAGTTTACAAAAGAAGTGATTGTACACACTAAGTTAAGGGGAAAATCTATATTTTCATCAGAATGAATCGGGATTCATGTTGCGAATTCATCCAAAATAGATAGCACGATTTGAGTTCAGTTTTATTTTGAACTGAAAAACGACTCGCATGTATTGTAAAATACTAATAACCATACTCACAAAGCAAACACAAGTCCAAAATCATATGCAACAAAAAAACAAAATCAAGGCAGCGTGAATGGTGAAAAACCAGAAAAGGGATGGAACTTACAGATACAATTCCACCTCCATAATTGAGAACATAAACCCAAACTGCATCAATTTTGGAAGGACCCACCTAAGCAAATGAAAAAAAAAGTGTCATGCAAACTTGCAAAGTCAATATTTTCTAACCAATAATGATCACTCCACAGCATAAGCATAAAACAGACGATTGTTGAAAATAAAAACCTTTTTAGGTATGATAAACTTGAGAGGATATCTAGATAAGCAGGTTATAACTGATGATCTGCCTCCTACTTTTTCAACTACCACTGAACAAATTTTCTTTTCCTTCTCTTCCTCCTCATTACTCATCTTCGATTCAAAAATCTTTTCACACAAGTATTAACCTAATATGAGTCATAAACCTAATTGTTGAGAAGGGCAGAGTTGTCAATTCCTTTCTTCTCTGTTTTTTTAATAAGACAATTATTTTTTTGTCTTCGGAGGAACCAAAGTTGTTTCAACACAAACACTTCTACAAACAAAACAAGTAAAACTTCAAAATGTAAATACAATTGAATCGAACCAACCTTGTTCTTTTTTGTTCACAATGTTTCATCAATCACTTCTCCAACCTTGTTCTTTCTCCTTCTCCTCAAATCCATTTCACAAAACCACAAAACCTTCCTCTTTTACTTTCACACTTCGATGCCAAGCCAACGATCCATCACTTTCACATTCCGAGGTTGTTGTCTCACCGCAACAACAACCTCTGTCGGTGTCGGCGATGTCCAAGCTGATGGAATCAGAGAACAAGAATGGACCTTACCCAGGTGGGTTGGGTCCATTCACAGGAAGAGACCCGAATGTGAAGAAGCCTGCGTGGTTGAGACAGAAAGCTCCTCAAGGTGAAAGATTTTCGCAGATTAAGGAATCTATCTCTCAGTTGAAGCTTAACACTGTTTGTGAAGAAGCACAGTGCCCCAATATTGGAGAGGTTCTATTTTCTTCTTTTTGTTAAGTTTTTGCTCTTTGTTGAAATTTTTGTTTTTGATGAAATGGGTTTGTTCAAATTTGGTTTTTGATAGATGAGTTTGTTGAAAATTTGAATTTTGACAAAGTTAGTTGCTTCGTTTTGATTCATATAAGTTTCTTGTATCTTTCTCTTTTATGTTATTAGTTTTCTGTGATGGGTTGCTCAGCAAGTAATTTGGGGAAGTAGACTACAAAGTTAAATATAAAAACAAATAGTGGCGTGTAGATATGTCGCAATGAGCGACACTTAACATTGAAAGCGTGTTCAGTGTCCAACATGTGTCATGTTGTGTCGGTGTCACAGAGATAACACTTTTAATTATACTCAACAGTTTTTATTTCTTAAAATTACTATTAGTGTCAGTGTCTATGTGTCAGTGTTGTGTTTGGTGGCTTTGTGAGTGTTGTTGATATGAGCATTTACATGCTTCTATAATATTTGGTTATAACTTACCAGTTACCAGCGACATAGAGAGCCTACATTATTTTTGATAAATACTCCCTCCGGCACTATATACAAGAAATAGTCAAATCAACAAAAGTTAATATATTTCGACCAAATTTTTGAGAAAATACATTAACTTTTGTTCACTCAACTTTCTCTTATATATAGGACTGGAGGTAGTAGTGAATTTATTGAACAGATTGGCCAGTGAAAGCAAGCTGACTTACTAAACAGAGAGCCAATTTAACATTGAGAGCCTACATTAGTTTTGCTTAATATTTGATTACAGCTTTATGCTATGACTGATCTTAATTATAATATATATTTCACATTTAGTGGTTCTATACGCTCTAGTGTAGCGGAATTGGATACATCGGAATTTGATACACCGCTATTGTTTCACGATATACTATTAAGTACAAAATATTGTCAAATAGCAGTTGTAGTGGCGCCATTAGCACTATTGTGCAGCGGAATTTTAACAATACGCTATTTACTGCTATCTGTGTTTGAAAACACTGCCATTTAATTTAACACAATTTTGTAAATTTATTTTATTTCGGTCCTGTTCTTCATAAGGTTGGTGGGAGTTTTAGACAGCAATCCTTCTGCTTGTAGTTGTAGTAAACCACTGATTAATAGATATTGGTATTGCAACTGCTTTCTAATGACAAATGTTTTCTACTTTTATGTTTCTTGTCTAAATTGTTGAGACCTTTACATTCTGATGGACAGTGTTGGAATGGAGGCGATGATGGTATTGCAACTGCTACAATCATGGTTCTCGGGGATACGTGCACTCGTGGATGTAGATTTTGTGCTGTGAAGACCAGCATAAACCCAGCTCCTCCCGATCCTATGGAACCGGAAAATACTGCCAAGGCCATTGCCAGTTGGGGGTGCGTATATCACATATTAATATAGTAACTGAGTTGCTGAATAATTTAACAATCTGCACACGGACAACACATTCATTCATGTGTAGAGTTACAAATAAGCCAACCCAAACTTTGTCTTAAACGGGCCTGACATGTTTCCCAAAGACAAGGATCTTGTAAGACAGAGGCTTGACTTATTTTACATGATAGTCATTTTTCAAGAGTTAAGACTAATAGACCTTTACATAGATTAACGGGCATAAGCTTTTAAATAGGTCATCAGGTGATTTTAAGACATTACAATAAAAATCTAACATGGTTTTTGTTTCACATTGTCCAAAACATTTTAGTAATTTGTATGGTACTGATGAAAATCTGAATTAGATAAGCTCTGAAAAAATCATCTTGATGGTTTTTACTTTTTATTTCATTCAGAACGTGCACACACACATTGTGTAACTCTCATTCTTACACAGAGCATGGCTATATGAAATTCTTATTACCAATTTTCTCGCATCTAATTCTCTGTTAATAGCATTCATTTGGTCCATATAACTGATCTCCTATTACTTACTTACAAAGTTCCTGAATTTTCAGCGTGGATTATATTGTCATAACAAGTGTGGACCGCGATGATATACCTGATGGAGGAAGTGGGCATTTTGCACAGACTGTGAAAGCTATGAAGGTGCATTGATATGTAGTTCTATTGTTTAAAGATGCATTTTACAGAAGATATACAATACAAAATGCAAGTACACACAAGTTCGAGCATAATATTTTGTTCATAACTTTTGCAGAATATTAAACCTGAGATCATGGTTGAGTGTTTAACCTCTGATTTTCGGGGAGATCTTAAGGCTGTAGAAACTCTGGTTCACTCAGGTTTAGATGTCTTTGCTCACAACATTGAGACAGTCAAGCGGCTCCAACGAATTGTTAGAGATCCCAGGGCTGGGTAAGTTGCATTGCTGATTCAACTACTTTGTCGGATAACCCTAAAATGTAGTACTTACTCAAAAGTAAATTAAAAGCTATAAAATATAATGTCTTCGGTGGTTGAATTCGAATAAATAAGTAGGGGAAAATAAACATTTCCATGAGATATTTTTTATTTCAGTACCAAAGAATAATGTAAATTTATATTTTTAATGTATGAAATGATAATAAATAAATTTTAAAATGTGTATTATTTTTAATTTTTTTTATCAAAGCACTAAAATATAAAAGACAGGAGATGTCTGAACCAATACAAGAGTCACATTGTGGAGAACCTATGGAAAGAGAATCTAGATCTATCCCTAGAAAGGGAAGATCCTAAAAAACTAGGCAGTTTATGACCATATTGCCATAACAATTGCTACAAGACTACCCCTCCCTATGAAAAATTATATAAAATAAATGACATTCTAGCTATTCTATTGCAACCGGTTATTCCGTAGCTGCCAAGTCAATTTTGAAGGTACCCTTTTGGGCACGGGTCCTCATTCCAGCTAAGTTAAAGCAAGAAGGCTTCACTTTGCTCACATGCTTCTTCTTCTTTTTCTCTGCTTTAGTGCTCTCCGATAGGCTTGGATAGTGCTGCTCAAAGTCTGATACAATGGCTTCATCGTTGTCCTCTTCTAAATCATTATGTTTTGTGAACTTACATCAGCCTTCCAGTAACCTTTTTTTTTGAGACAATAAATTCCAGTAACCTTATTCTTCAATTTCATATATAATTATATATTCTCCCGTTGCCTCATTTTCCGATATTAATATCCCTAAAATTGGGGACATGGGAAAGAGATGGAGGAAATTTCATAATAAAAGCCTATTGATTGTGGTTTGTTCAATTAATTCTCTACTAATATGAGTGAACATGGTTAAAATCTTACATTCTGTTTTTGTAGGCATGTTTTTCTTCATTCTGAATCATCGTTAGTTCCATTTCTCATGTTTAGTGTGGTTGCAGGTATGAACAAAGCTTAGCAGTTTTAAACCATGCAAAACAAAGCAAGGAGGGTATGATAACAAAATCTTCGATAATGTTGGGCCTTGGCGAATCTGATGATGAGGTGAAGGAAACAATGATGGATTTAAGGGCCATAAATGTGGATATTCTGACTCTTGGTCAGTATTTGCAGGTTAGCTTCTCATAAACCTTAGAAAATGTACTTGAAAATTCAGTCCATGGTTACAGATGATGCTAATCATTCACATGATCTTACTATATACTTCATGTTTAATTTAATCTTTGACCACATTGTTGAGGGATATAATTTAATAAAAATGTTATTGTTGTAGCCGACTCCCTTGCACTTGACAGTCAAAGAGTATGTTACGCCTGAGAAGTTTGATTTCTGGAAAGAATATGGAGAGTCGATCGGTTTTCGTTATGTAGCCAGCGGCCCACTGGTAAGCTCTTAACAGACCCATTAAAATATCATTGCACACCTTCTTTTGGTATATGTCTTATAATACAATAGCATACAAATCTTGTGCAATTAAACAAGAAATCTACCTAAATGGACTAAAACAATGTGCACTGTACCTCTAACTGTCCTCTTTGATAGATTTTTTAATCATATTATCATCATTAAACTTTCGTCATGTTGACTGTGAGCACTATATTTGTATTGTGCAGGTACGATCTTCATACCGAGCTGGGGAGCTCTTTGTGCAGACAATGGTAAGAGAAAGTGCCAAGAATGCAGATGGCTCATTGTTGTAATTCTTTACTGTGAGATTATGGATATATAGCGAGCAGCTTAGCTATACAGGTGTCTTCCATTTCTTTGGAGCAAAAATATCCACATATTTTGTCAATTATATGAACGAATTTGTTGCAGTGAGAAATTATATTCAATATTCCCTAATTATTTTATTTTTTTGGTAGAATCAATATTCCCTAATTTATTATCACATATTGTAAACTATTTAATATTTGTTGCAGTAATAGATATAGTTTTTTTTTTTTCAATACGATAATAGTGAATAGACTTAAACATAGAACATGTTGTAAACTATTTAAATTTATCACACACTTGCTACTCATCATGTTTTTTTTTAGCAAAATAGAAGTATTAAGAGTAGAGCGAAAAACTTAGAATAAGTGGGGCAACACTAGTGAAAACTTATTTTGAAAGCTTATGGAAAAATAAGTTATGAAGATACAATTTTCGTTAGTGAAAGCTTATAAATTAAAATAAAAACTTATTTATATATATAAGCTATTTTTCATAAGCTCAATCCAAACCGGGCCCAAGTTTATTTGCTATAAGATAGTTTATTAGATAATTTTTACCAAGCATAGCCTAGATCAAGCCACATTCACTTGAAAATAGCATATTACACTCTAGAGGATGCGAAGGTGGGAGTTTGATAGCTCAACTAGTTTGAACATCTAATAGGGGAAGTTTGGTATTTGTGTGGTTTACTTTCTCCATTTTATTATGGTTTGCATATCTTCCATCATTGTACTTTTATCTTCTTTTTTTGGGGTGTCCGGGATTCAAACATCAAACCTTGCATATATTATGCATTATCCCTACCAACTGAGTTAAACTCACGGAGACATTGTACTTTTATCTAACAATATTATTAGTTTTTTTTAAGAGGCAAAAAGAAGATTTAACTATATTAAATGAAAAGCATCTCAAAATATAAGATATGCTATAAATATGTCAAATACAGGGTAAGATCAAAGTTTGTAGAGGACAGAACCTCCCGAGAGCACCAAAAACAACAACAAAGATGTCAAAGAACTCCTAAAGGAATAAGTAATCTCGAACGTCATATAACCAACTTAAAGTCACTAATACAAACCATGACAAAAGCTCCAGCAACTAAGAGAGAGAACTCCAAATGAGAAAAGCTTAACCTCCGTCAAAGGGCACAATTCGAATTCAATGACCAAATAAATTGACCGAGGATCGAATTAAAAGATGCACTTTAAGATCTCGCTCCATGCAACTAATGAGCTGCTGAATAACCATAGACATTAACTACTAATCTTGAGCCAAACAGACACGGATTCTGAGATACAACCAATAGAGTTCCTAAAACGTGATCCGCCAACATGCCTAAACACTTCAGCCAATTAAAATTAAATTGACAAACATCAAGCACACCAGACAGATCCGCACCACAAGGACTAAAACACCAATCTGCAACATAATAGCACAAGATTCCCTCGACCAACAAATTTGAGTAGTTATGTACGATGTACCATTAAAAAATTCAGACAGCAAGATACCTCTAATTCAAGAATAAATTTACCACCATGATTTGTAAATTCTTAATCACTTGTGCGACTAATATCAGCTCCTTTACCACCCTGATTTGTAAAAAACTGGAAGTAACCTGAAAATATTGAACATTATTAGTTATTACAATTCGGCTGCAGCTGTTTTTTTGAGCTTTTTCTCTCTCTCTCTCTGTTTCTAAAAATAAACACGTGTTTTGAAGTATACTTTCAAACAAGGAAAAAAAAAAAAAAAAAAAAAAAAAGGTCTTGCTAACGAATGTCGTAAGGGCATTCTTTAAGGATTTCCAATTAAAAAATTATTAACTAAAAATCAAACAGATCAATATTTATTCCAGGAAGATGATGGCCTAAGAAACTAGGTCCGAATTTGAGAGCGGAAATTTATTTTCTGGAGTTGAACATAGTAGTATATATGTTTAATTTTAGTTTTTTCATGGCAGGACCTGAGATTGCATGTTGTTCAAAAAACTACAAATAAAAATTTTCTTAGATATGAAATTTTTGATGGGACTCCTCCAGATTACCCATATAGCCACCAAAATATCTTTTTTTTCAATAATCTAACCAAAGTATGTTCATAAGTGTATATAATTACAAGTCTTCAAACAGTAGCATCATTTTAAATTTATATGGAGCTACTCCAGGTTACCCATATAGCCACCAAATGACACTCCATATTTGATTCTGCTATAGCCACAATGCATCTGATATGAAAATTCTTTCAAGCAGCTTCAAATGGTAGAATAAGATACCAATTTATCCTAAGAGATGTCTCTAGTATACAAATAACATATCCATTGTAACTCATAAAGTCTTTCCATGAAATTTCCAACAAATAGAATGATCAAACAAAATGTCAATCTCAAAGCTAGTATATCAGATCCCATCAGTACCGGAAGACGACAATAACCAATACAAGTTGGAGACAAAAACTTAGTCCATATAAAATTTCATTATGGGCTTAGATATCACTTTTCTTTTGCGACACTTTGGTTCATGCAAATAGAATAGAGGAGATCTAAAACAAGTTAGGCTTTGATCCTTCTTTTGTTGTAAAATATTTGAAGGTTCATTCATAGGCATCAATAGAAGAACTTTCAAATCAAAATACTACTAGTAATACATAAAAGTTCAGGAACTCTTGGGACGGCTCTATTAGCATAAAAAAATCAAAGGATCCTTTGTGACATTCAACCAAAGATTACAACTCCTCAGTAAACAAAATATTAAATATAAACTCAAAATGGTAATAGAATCACTCTCAACCAAAAACTTATTATGCATCTCCTCATATTATCTTGCAAACCTACATAAACATTAATAGAATCCAGAATACTACTTCCAAGTCTCATTCCTAGGAGACTACAAAACATGGAGATAAGATATGTTGTCTTGGAAGGGCTCTTCAATCCAACCAACAAATTCATCATCATCACCAATATCACCAAAATCAAAATCAGGAAGCTCACTAGGTTCATTGTCATCAAAACCATGAACTTGAATATCCTCAAAGTCACCTAAGTCACCAAATTCTTCAAAATCTGATCCAAAATCATCAATGTTAAATCGATCTAAATCAAATCCCAAACCAAGATTGGGGTCAGTGCCAATTGAATTCTCAGCAGCAACTAGCTCAGGCAAGTTAAAAACACTCAGATTTGGAATTTTTAGCTCTTGAGGTTGACAAGTCAGCATTTCACTCGCTTCATCAACAAGAGTGGCTGCATTGTTTGATGGAACATCAACTTTCTCAATCGAATTGGATGCTAAGGTATCCAACTCAAGAACGGAAGAAGGCGATGTTTGTAAGAACAAGCTCTCATAGTCTTTAGTAGTTAAACATGTCTCTGACACTAAAGCATTAGAAGCATCAGCATTTGCAGAAGAGTTCTTGTTCAATGTTGCAACTTGAGGGGTTGCGAAAGAACCCTTGCAGCAGCCCATGCTCCCCATTTCCTCATATGAACGCCTCAATATTTGGACGAAGACTGTCTCCTTGTTTTTGGAGAATTTATTATTGAAACAACTTTCTTCTTGGTTTGACGTTGTGTTGAAAGACATGTCTTTCTCCTTGTTACAGTATTCGGCTACTGAGAGAAATTGTTTTGAGAAGCCAAAGAAACTGTAGATACATGAGGAAGGAGAGTGACCTCAACGAAGCTTATTTTTTTCGTTGTTCTTGCATGTTGTGATTCATCTTCAGATGAATCAGTTGCCTCTGGATCATTATAAACAACTTGCAATTTCCTTGTGATCAATTTGGATTGTTTCAAAGGGTTAGGCCTTGGTCCAGCTCTAGATTTTCTAGAACCCCGCATGGTGGATTAATTATTTTTTTTTAGTTTAAGAAAAACCCCTTCAGAATCCCCAAAAAAGTTTGTATAAAATGGAAATTTAGATATTAAAAAAAATGAACCAAACACAAAAATGTTGACAAAATCTCAATTAAGATCCCCTCTCAAGAACAAAATGAGAATTGAAAATCTTTGTATATGAAATCCTCCAAAACACACAACTCGGCTACAAGTCCTGAAAAATTATAAAAACATCATTAAACCCAGAATCCATAAATCAATAAGCAAAATTATAATAAAAAATTAATATTAAAAGACATAATAATGATAATAATATATGATATTGAAGAAATTATTATGGTAACCGATGAATGAAAAAATAAAGGGAAAAATCGATTTAAAAACCCTTTTTACCTCGATCTCATTGAAATTGCTGGAATCATAAAAAAAATGCTCTTAATGACGAAGAGCAAATAGAGAGCGGAGTAGAAAACAAAAAGAGTCGGTAAAAGTGAAGGAATGGAGAAATTCTAGAGGTTCCTCAACAGAACCTGAATCGGTGATTTCAGAATAAATTGAGAAAACATAAATTCATTGTTCGTCTTCTTTTAGAGACCTAATCTCTCGAAAGAAAAATAAAAGCTTCAACCATTTCTCTTCTCTTTAAACCAAAGAAAAAGAGTATCAAATGGTGAGTGACACACTAACATCGAACAAAAGATAACACAAATCTATGATCAAGATTTTATATTTCAATCTTTCAAAAAAAAATGATTTTATGTTCTTTAATAGCCAAATAAAAAACGTAAATCTGTTAATTTTTTTATCGATCTGAAATTTTGTAGTTGTGACATGGGATGAAACAAAATCAATAAAATATAACAACAACAAAGAAATAACCGACATCAATACAACAGACACCATCGATTAAAACACATACACAGATCTCAGCGCAAACACCAATAGATGCGAACCAAGACCATGATTTTTTGCTATTATTAAATTAATAATGTTACAAAGACTTAATATCAATAAAGTAGTATTTTAATGAAATTGAGTTTTTAATGGAAAAATAAAACACACAATAAGCACAAAGAGTTAGAGAGAAAAAGGATTGAAACTTGACAATTCAGAGTGAAGTGGAAATTTTACCCTTTTGTTTGGTATGCTCATGGAGGCGAAAGAGACTTTTATATTTTTGCCTCTATATTTCTCTCTCTCATGTCACTGTCTATCTTTTTATATGTTGGCAATGTTTCTCACACCCTTATTGGCTACTTGCCTCTACTCATACTTTATTATATACTACTACTCCCTCCATCGGTTTTCCAATTTTTAATGGTTGGTCAAATAATAACCGCAATTTAAGGAATTTTTTTAATAGGTAAAACATAAAATATTATCGTTCACACTATTCATTAAATTTAAACATATTAGTAACTTCTCTTTTTATTTTTATTTTTGTGAAAGAACTTCTGAATTTTAATTTATATACTAATAAGAAAATCCATGTCCCTTGAATTTACCATTTTGCCCATATAAGGGGTAATTCGGTAATCTATTAATTGGTTGAGTTTTTTTTAACAATAGCGTATGAATTTCCATTTTTGCCCCTAACCAATTTTTTTTAATTATTTTCTAATTTTTATTTTTTTAATAACTTTTAATTATTTTTCAATTTTTATATTTTTAACTATTTTTCAATTTTTTCCTCCCAAATTCAAATGCTTCTACATTGCCGCTGTGGGAGACTAAGGTATCGTTTGACCCGACTTTTTTCAAACTTCTCTACATTTTTAAGGAGAAGTTAGGCCAAACACAATATCAATTAAGTACTTACTAAAAAAAGAACTTTTTTTGAACTCATAAAATTAAATGGAATGAGCTTTGACCCGAAGTTGTTGAATGTTACTTTAAAAAACTACTTCTCAACAATTTATTTCACAAACACCTCTTTTCAACTCACGCTGGAAACATTTTCTTTATTTTTTAATATTATATTTCAATATGTTTTTTTTCTTCCATTTAACTTTTTTTTTTCAACCGTTCCATTTAATTTTTTAAGGAGGTTTCATTTAATTTTATCTTTTTTTCAAAGAAATTTTATTATCTTTTTATCACTTATATATTTAATTTCATTATTTTTTAATCATCACAACCTCACAAATATTTTTATTCACGCTGTCATTTAATGATTCCAAATATTTTTATTTTTTTTCTTCAACCTTGCAAATATACACACACACATTAGTGTTTAGAGTAGTACAACCTCACATATTGTAGATGTCTTTTCTTCAAAAAATGTCTAGATGCCTAAAAAAATTATATATATAGAGCATATTAAATTAGATGAGTGTTAAGACTAAATTGGCTTTTTCCATTTCCCTTATCCCGTTCTCTCTCTATTGCAATAAGTGTTAAGTCACTTATTGCATAAGCCATAAGTGACTGCTCTTTTTACCTCTTCTATGTATTGTTCTTCCTTGATTTTTCTCTTTATAGAAAGGATCTCTTCAACGTTCTTATGTCCATTTCTTTCCTCTCCCTCAATTTAGGTTCAATAGAAAGAAAACATAATAAGATTTTGTCAAAGAAAAGAAAGATTATGATAGCTTTGGGAGAGAAATTCCAATTAGTTAGAGTTCATAGAAGACTAAAAAATAATCACAAGCTGATTTCGTTAAGAGTGAAATTATAGTTTAGTTATACTATTGTTCAAATCCAACTTAAATTAACCCTTTTTAAAAAATTTAATCAATTGATAAGAAACGGGTCACGAAAATGGAAAATAGAAAGAAAAAAAAAACATTCAATTGGGGTATGTATGATTTAGGTGGCCATAGAAATCTTCTAACAAAAGCAGTAAGCATCGTCATCGCCAGCTAAAAGGTTCTGTATAAGTTGCATTGAGAAGCGTGTGCAGAGGAAAGATGAAAAGCTGTGTTTTTTGTTTTAATTGACTGCATAGCTATTGATGAAGTAACATGATTAGTTTAGATCCAATGGTTATTATTAAGTCCTCTCACCTCTCATAATAACCACTCCTCTCATTTGAAATGGCCTATATATATATACATATAGAGGATGTTTCTAATGAGAATGACTTAATTATATGAGAATGGTGAGAACACTTATCAACCTTTAGATTAAAAATAAATGGTCCAGATTACAAAAACTTACATGTGTCTCACCTATTCTATCATTTCTCATCAATTCATTCCTTTGTTCATTTCCCCAGCAACGCTATTATCTCTCCACCCACAACCATTCATGTTGATATAACTCTTCACACAATTTACATGGATAGCAAGATCCAAATGGTTTTTTTTTAATTGACCGTAAACCTGAAATAATTCTCTCTTTCTTAATCTTTTTCAATTGACAATAAACCATAAACAGTACTTTTCCTTATCATATAGCAGAGTTTCTAACTTTCTATCGGTGAGGAATTGATTCCTTGTCATAAGCAAATTTTTTTACCAAATTAAAATACAGATCTGGTGAATTACACTATTAGGTGAAACTAGATCCTCAAATGGGTTGAAATCAATCAAGAGAGAGATCGTGAAGAACAAAGATTAAAAAACACAGACATCTTGAAATTGGATTTGGAATGATTTGTTTTATGGGGTTTCCGACCACACATGTGTGGTGGAATGTAGCGACGGCGGACTTGGCGCCGGGGAAGATTGGGTCGCCGAAAAATATCATTGATGGTGAAGAGATGAAGAAACAGCAGCTTTAGAAGAAGAAGGAAGAAGAAGCGTTAACGAGAATGAAAGGACATAAATAATTGAGTGAGATTTAGCATATGATTGGCACATGTCCACGTTTTGATCTCAGCCCTTCGTTTAAAATCTAAAGGTTGATAAGTGTTCTCACCATTCTCATATAATTAAGTTATTCTCATTAGATACATCCTCATATATATATATATATTATTAGGCATAGAGATAAGTGAGACATCAAGGTGAGTCTGAAGGACAGATACCGCCATATTATGTTGCCTACTCGTAGAATATTATTTTTGGTTATACTCATAGCTATATAGGGGACCAAAACCCTCCAAAATTAAGAAAAGAAACAAAAAAATTGGCCCGAAAAGAGAAGGTGTTGCTCAACCGTCCTTAGAACTGTAGGAACTGAGTTTACTTAGATTTTTCTTCTGCTTCTTCGTCAAATAAGGTGTAAAGGGGACGTTAGCATCTTTACCTTGAATATGGTATTTGCTAACAAATCAATTTCCTTATGAAGTTATGGATCAATATGCATAGCTACCTCTATTTGTGCAGCCATAGTACGTTGAATTAGTTCAACATCCTTTGTCAAAGGAAGCGGATCTCTAGCCAAAGTGAGAACTAGCTACTGCAATTCAACCACCTACCCATTTGCAATCTGCTCTAAAACCGTGGTATTCAATGGTGACTGTGACTGATGCCTAACTATCTCATTAGTGACGTTGTGCAACGACATGTGAAATGAAGTATGAAACTTTTCTCGGCCTCCCTGTGGGGGGTGACTGTCGTCGGTTGAATTTTTGGGACCTAGTTGTCAATCGTATTAAATCTCGTTTGTCGAGTTGGAAGAGTAAATATTAAATCCTCTTTGGCACACCTTATGCCGAAGGGATAAGCTGTTGGTTTTAATATATTATTTGTTAAAAAAAAAATAAAAAGAATACTTCATTGTGCCACTTTTATAGGCTGTTTCCTAAAATATAACTATAAATATCTACTTGATCTAGTCTAATTAGTTGGATGCACGTGTAATTTTTGTTACACGTGGATACATAAAAATTGTTTCATGGAGTAGTACTAATTGCATAATTGGCAATTTATTATCTTCCATATTTGATGCACTAGTAATAATGAAGAATATTTTCATTCTGGATTTAATATCCACAATGGAGGGGGTTGCAGGCTGGTGGCAGGGAGGGGTCGGTGTGGTGGAGGGAGATAGTTAATATCCACAATGGTGTTGGTTCAGCGGTGGGTACTTGGTTTCCTGATAATTTATGTTTAAAAGTCAGAAACGGATCAAGTTTTAATTTGGTTTGATAGGTGGGTAGGTGAGGTCCCTCTTCAAGTTCGTTTTTGTCGCTTGTTTGATTTATTACAAAATACATTATTGATGGTGGCGCAAATCTTTGATTTGGGGTGGGTATAGAAGGGGAGGCATGGAAGTGGAGAAGGAAGTTACGGGCGTGGGAGGAGGAAATGTTAGTGGAGTGTAGGTTGTTATTATTGATTGTTGTGCTGCAGGTTAATGTTGATGATGTCTGGTCTTGGATACCTGATCCAGCAGTAGGCTATACAATTAGAGGGGCTTATCGCATGCTTACAGGTGGGACGACTTCCATTCCTACTACTCTGGTGGTACCTGCGTCCCTCCTTTGGAGGAAAGATGTTCCTCTAAAGGTCTCTATTTTTTGGTTGCCGCCTTTTTCAGAACAGATTGCATACGAAGGTTAATTTATTTCGAAGGGGGGTTATTCAACAAGACGCTCTACTATGTCTACCGAATGTGGGGTGATCGAGTCAGATGTCCACTTATTCTTGTCTTGCAGCGTTTTTGGGCCGGTTTGGCAGCTTGTTCGGCGTTGGTTGGGTGTTCATTCAGCAGACCCCTTAACCATTGTCGACCACTATCTTCAGTTTGGTACTTCCTCATGTCTTGCAAAATCACGGTGTTCTTTTATGTATCTAATCTGGTATGCAAATTCTTGGGTCATTTGGAAGGAAAGGAATTCTATAATTTTCCATGCAAAAGAGAGCACACCTTATCAGCTCTTAGAAAACATCAAGCTTCTTTCTTTTTGGTGATATAAAGCACAATTTTTTGTTTATCATTATAATTTTAATAATGATTGGTGTCAGAACCCATTTTTATGCTTGGGTGCTGGCTAACTGTTTTTTCTTCTGTTTGAGACTCATGTAATTATTGGCTATCCTCTTTGGCACACCTTATGCTGAAGGGATAGGCCGTTGGTTTTAATATATTATTTGTTAAAAAAAATAAAAAAAATACTTCATTGTGCCACTTTTATAGGCTGTTTCCTAAAATATCTACTTGATCTAGTCTAATTAGTTGGATGCACGTGTAATTTTTGTTACACGTGGATACATAAAAATTGTTTGATGGAGTAGTACTAATTGCATAATTGGCAATTTATTATCTTCCATATTTGATGCACTAGTAATAATGAAGAATATTTTCATTCTGGATTTAACTCCCACAAGTGACTCATGTCCTTGAACATTCCAATCATTGGCACACGCACTACATGTCACACTGACTCAAATGACTTCACATTGACTCAGCAGTATTTCTATTTCATCATTCCAATTTTTTTTGCATATAAATTCCCCTGAAATTTTGGTACATTTCCATTTCCATTTCAATTTCTGAACTATAAAACATTACTCTCTTGCTCTCATGTTTCATCACTACTATCGTCCGAGATTTAAACCTAACCCTTCTCTCTTTCACATCTCATTGTTTCATACACTTCTTACTCCGATCATAGTTCTTTCGGTTTTCTAAGACGATCGTTATCTTCTACACCGGTTACCGGTAACAATCACTCATACTTTGATCATTTTTTTGTCTTAATTCTGTTGATGAATGATGATGATTCCTCATGAGTTGTTTGTGCTATATTGTGATTTATTTTTATTTTGTTGAATAATTTTATTTTATATCAATGTTTCTGTTGTATAGCATTATAATATTTGCTTGTCAAAACGCATACGTAACAAGACATAACATTACACATTATAAAACTCAATTCTTGTCGTGTCCCTGATATTTGTTTTGTACAGTCCTATGAGCAGTTGATAGTTTCTAAATCAATATGATCAGTTTATAGTTTCGAAATCAAATAAAGTACAAAAAAAAATTGTTCAGACTTTTGCTTTTTTAGAAAATCAAACACACCCCGATAGTTATATTTTATGGATAATGTCAATTTTCTATCATGTGCTGCATTGTTTATGAGAAGTTCACAGATATGTTTAAAAGGTGTATACAAATCATGTAATGTAATTTTTTTGATTCAAATAATACGGTACAGTTATTTCGTCATGTTTTGTGATTTTGTCTTACTAATTTAAGGAGCTTTTTATTTGTCTGTATAATTTGTTTGGTTAATACTTTGATTCGTGTATTTATTGAATAATTTGGTATTAATGTTTCTGTTATAGCATGATAGTATATAGTTTGCTTGTGGAAATTCAGGGTTAATTTTTTCTAGCATATTTTTGGCTCCATTTTTTGTTGAGAACTTATAAAATGTGTATAAATGTATATAATAAATCATGTACTATTTTGATGAATTGCTCGAAAAATCTGTTATTAATCATTATACTCTAAAAGCGGTAACTTCTAAAAATCCTTGAATACACATTGGTCGTGAAATCTCATTTTTCAAAGGCTTAGATGAAGAAGTTCCTATGATTTTTTGTGCGTAATTTAAAATTGTGTGAAAGTGCATAAGATAAAAAGTAGGAGTGCGAAGATAAATACATACAGTGTCACATTCGATTTGAGTATTTTGATTGATGTTCTAATAGTATAGCTGATTCATTTATGGTTGTTTGTGTCCAGTTAACTGTAGAAGTTTCAACTTTCAAGGATATGGAAACACTAGCTGTTAATATTAAAGACTCTTTTCCAAGTTTACTGGTACTTGCTTCTCACAATGACTCTGAAGGTTTTAAGCTTCTTTTAGAAAAAGAAGGAGCTGCTTCAATTAACGAGGCGGGGATTTGGTACGGTCGACAAACTGGTTCTACGGAGATTGTTCTTGAGCACAAAACTCCTTTGATGGTTGCTGCCACTTATGGTAGTATTGATGTTATGAAGGTTATACTCTTGTATCCAGATGTTGATGTGAATTTCACTTGCGTGGCGAACAAAAGTACTGCCCTTCACTATGCTGCTTCTGGTGGGTCTGCTAATGTTGTTGATGCTGTGAGGATTCTTATATCCGCGGGTGCAAATGTTAGTTGTGTCAATAGCAATGGAAATCGTCCTGTTGATCTCATTGTTGTTCCTCCTAATATGCAAAGCTTGAAAGTAATTCTTGAGAAACTTCTTTTGGATAATGCTTCTGATAATATATCTGTTGGTGATTTCTCTATTTCAGCGTCTGTTGATTCTTCTAGTTCTGGTTTTCTTGAAAATGGAATGTCTTTGCCATACCCTCCTTCAGTGTCACCACCTTCTCCTGTGGTGGATTCGAAATTTACCGAGAATAAACAGTATCCAGTTGATCCATCATTTCCTGGTATAAAAAACAGCATGTATGCAAGCGATGAATTTCGGATGTTTTCTTTCAAGGTCCTTCGTTGTTCCCGTTCACAATCTCATGATTGGACTGAGTGTCCATATGTGCATCCCGGAGAGAAGGCTCGGAGGAGAGACCTTAGGAGGTTCTCTTACAGCTGCATGGCTTGCCCTGAATTCAGGAAAGGGGCTTGTAGGCATGGAGATAAGTGTGAATATGCTCATGGGATATTCGAGTGCTGGCTACACCCAGATCAGTATCGAACACGACTCTGTAAAGATAGGCCCCGTTGTAATAAAAAGGTGTGTTTTTTCGCACACGATGAAAAGGAATTGAGGCCACTGCCTTCGTTAACTGGATCTGGCGTTCCTTCACCACGTTCATCTGCATCTGCTTTTAATGCGATGGAATTGGCTGCTGCAATGAATCTTTTGGTCGGTTCACCCCCGTCAGTCTCTTCCTTCCATCCATCTAATTTTTCCCAGCCTATGCCCCCTTCTGGAAATGGCATCTCATTCCAAAGTGCTGCTTGGGCACAGCAAAATGTTCTAGGAAGCAATTTTCAATCTAATCGGTTGGGATCTTCTCTCCGTGCTTGCAACACTCTGCCTGAAGACTTCAATGTACTGAGCTATTTAGATGGGCAGCAGAACCTTATGAAAGACTTGAGTTGTTTCTCACAGCCCGGTCCTAGTTCTTGTCGGTCAAAGGCACTAACTCCATCAAATCTTGAAGACCTCTTTTCTGCGGAAATTTTGTCATCTCCTAGGTATTCTGACCCAGCAATGGCTTCTGTTTTTTCCCCTTCACATAAATCAGCTGCTACGAATGAGCTTAAACAACTTCAACATATGTTATCGCCTTCAAATATTAATATGCTGTCTCCCAAGAATGATGAGCATCGTCTTTTACAAGCTTCATTTAGTGTCCCTTCATGCGGTAGCATGTCACCTAGAAGGCTTGAACAAATCTCCCCACTGAGCCCTCAAATGTCTGCACTTCCTCATCGCGAGAAACAGCAGCAACAACTGCAGAGTGTTAGCTCTAGGGAACTTGGTTACAAAATCCCTTCCTCAGTTGTTGGATCACCTACGGACCCATGGTCTTATTTGGGACGGTAAATGGAGACGAACTAAGTCGCCAGATGCACAATGCATTCTCATTTGAACATAAAATCATTGGGAATGAAGAGCCTAATCTATCATGGGCCAAAGTCCTACTGAAGGTTTCCTCACCTGAGATGGTTACAGAGAAGTTTGCATCTTCTGGCCCTGTCACATCTTCTGGTAGATTGAATTCCAATTCGCAAATTTAATCTATTGACCGTTCGGTTTCAGGAGCTTCGCTTGAGCAAATGAAACTGGATCAACTTGTAGTTTAAGTTAATTTGACGCTTCATAGTTCATATCTTATTAAGATAGTTATTTCTAGGATTCTTCCTTTTTCCATTTTATTTATCTTTCCTTTGAAGAAAGCTAGATGGTTTACAAAACAACAAAACAAATAGTTTCAATTGATTTCATGTTTTTTCTCAAGTTGTTTGTGCCTTTATATATATTTTTTATTGGTGAAGTCGCATATAGGTTAGACTCGCTCATCTTAAGTGCGGAGGTAACCATCTATTTAAATTTTTGAACTTATCTTTCAGAAGGAATAATTGCAGGTAATCTGCATTGCTGAATAATTGCTGCAGATCACAATGAAAGATTAATTTAAATGTTTTTATTTTTGACAGTATGTTATGTGTTTATGTCTTGTATTTTTTTCTATTATTTTTCATGTAACAACTAGAATTTGGATTGACTATTTAAAGTGATCAAGTAATTTAATAGTGTGAAGTATTACTTGAACAAGGTTTATGCTCTTCAAAATTAAGGATATAGAAAAATGAGAAAAATTGAAAGCTCTATTACAATAAATTTATGATTTGTTACGTTACATTATCAGCTATTTATCTATTCTTCTATGATTGATATTTTTTTTAAAAGAATTCATGATTTATAAACTAGAATTTAATTAAAAGTTAAATTCAAAATCAATGATGAGCTTGTTCTCGTGGTAAGGGACTTGAGCTCCTTAAGTAGAATCCACCCTTGTGTTTATTTTTTACGGAAGAATTCAACTTGTGTTGGCTTAGGACCTTGGTGTAGGCTCGTACTCTTCTCAAGGTGTCAGATTCAATTCTTTCTGATGTCAATTTTAGTTGACTAGTTTGACTTCTTAAAAAAGTCAATTAGATACACATTCATAAATACATATCATTAAATTATTTCAAAAATATATATTATTTATTTATTTATACCTTTTCATTTATATTTATAGTCTAAATGGATTTTATTTAGGTTTCTGACCAGACAAATATATCTCCTTTTTAAGACAATATATGATGCAACTTGCTAAACTGATAATAGACTCACATGGAAAACAGAAAACCACACACCAAAGCCCCTCCTCCTACACAGAAGAATTCCACCAAACAAAGGAGGAATTGAACCAAAACTAGCACAACTTTCTGCAGAAACAAAACCACACCACCACCACAGCAGAACGCCAACCAAGTTGCAGAATCCAAGATACAAAAACCAGACTGCAGCGGCTTTGACACCTCCACCAACTTTTTCTAATGAAATCTTCCATGTTGATTTCACGTTCATCTTTACGCAAGAAAGTTGATGGTTGAAAACAAAATCATACTTATCCTATATGGTTACAATGCTGCCAACTTTAGGTCCTTCCATTACATGTTAACTAACAGTTGACTAAGAGGACCTAATTACAAAAAGTATATTAGTTCAGGACCTAATTACGATATTAAATTCTATTACATTTACGGTCAAAGCAGCGCACTCAACATCTCATTCCAAATATCAGGCACACCAGGGAGGCACCAATGACTGCAATCAGAGGAATGGCCCATTCTTTGTTTCTCATCTTGGCTGGTTGCCTTCCTATACACTGAAGGATGTCCATCTCTGCGTAAGGCAGTCATTGTCGTAATATCTTGCAGGTATACCGGAAACCTCATTTTCTTCAGCACTCCTTGGAGAACAACCAACGGTTCAGGAGCATGTTGTTGAAGGCTGAAAAATGGTAGAGGCTGTTTCTGATTGTCGCATTTCCAACCATTTTCCCTGAATAAAAAATCCAATCGCTAGAAACAATGAAATGCCAAAAACAAAACTATAGGCGAAAAACTGTGAAGATTTAGAGCTCAATGGTTGGTTTGGCTATAAACATTATTTCCGATAGAATATTATGGTGTCGTTTGATCCATGTAATCAACTTCACTTAGTGAGATGTAAGACTTGGTTGTTATTGTATAGACAAAGATAAACAAGTATTAGGCATTTAAAAGTATATATAGTACCTGTTATGCCTAGGTGACATGCTTCTGAAAATGACTTTGGTTTTTTGAGGGTTTAGATTTAGATCCACCCACCTTGCCCATGTACTCAGTCCTTTTTGATAAGCAACCATAAGACTCATGTTTTTTATCAGATTACTTCCCTCCTTGTAGTAATCCCACCTGTATTAGTCAAGAAAGAAGCATATAAATGTGAAGCATTTATTGCAAATTTAAGATTAAGCTTCTTTTAGAGAGTTTATGGAAACAACTTATGACATGTCCATAAGCTGATTTTGGCTTATTTCCATAAGCTTTCTAAGATGGTTTACGAAAACAACTAATATAAACGCTTATGCTATAAATGCCGAATTAAGTAGTTTGTCCTAAGAGGGAAATTGAGAAAATGGAATGATATGAAGAGAAGGTGGAATATTAATTGACAAAGAATCTTCCTTACGAGCTTGTTTTATCGGAGTGAGTCCACCACTGAGCTGAATCAAATACAAGGATATCAACTCCTCTCCAATACTTCGCATTCTCCTCAATCAAATCCAAATGTAAGACTCTCTTGTTTTCTGGACTTTTCTTCAGTTCCACTAACAGTGGTGCCCAAAGAAACTCAATTGATGTCTCAAAATCCTATCAGAGAAAATTGTGGTGTCAATAATTTACAAAGGAAGAAAAGAAAATGTGTTTGATGAATGTCTTCATTACCATTGAATGGAAGGCCATTGCAGGTCCATGGTAGGTCACCCTTTTTCTACCAGTTGGAATTACACCTTGTACTAAGCATACTAAAGATTCCCACTGATTTCTCATTATTGAATCACCCACCAACATTATTCTCTTCCTTCTCATTTTTCCAAGAAACTTCAGTGCATCAAACCTACAGAGGTAATAAACTAGTTAAGTTTACAAGGAGGTTGTTCATACCGAAGTGTTGAAATTCATTTACTTAAATACAAATTTGGTTCTTGAAATTGTAAATGTCGGTCGCTTTAGTCATGAAATCGTGAACATCAGTCATTTATAGTCCTTAAAATAAGTAAAATGGAAGGTGGTTTAATAGTTAGACAAATAGTCTTTGTACAATTTACCCACATTAAAATAAAACCACAAATATTTTCAGGCAAAATGGTCCTTGTGACTTGGTAATGTGGCGTCTAGCTCATACCTTCTAACAGAAAAACTTCAGGGACTAAAATGACTGACATGTTACAAACTAAGAGACGTAGTTGCCTATTCATGAAATTTGAAGACTAAAATGACTAACATTTCCATTTTTAGGGATGAATTAGATCATCTACTCCATTCACAAACTCATCATCCACAAGCTTACCATATCCGTACAAATTACAATAACACAAAAACCATGACTATGGAAGTTATGCATATAGGAGATGGTGTTAAAAACTGAGATCAATGGAGTGTTGGAATGACATAGTAACATCCCACATTCCACTCCCCTACTCAGAGTTGATAAAAGCTAGCATTGACAAAAAGAAAAAAGTGACAAAAGTACCACAAATTTGAATAATAAATCTAGAATATATTCCCCTAAAAAATCTAGAATATACTATGACAACTTCTGCCAAGGTAAATACTCAAATTAATTATCTAAAAAGTTCAACCATGTTTTTTTAGAACTCCATCTGTCCTAAAGACGGACTAATATGAGAGATTCAATCTCACTGTTCACTTGCGGGGCTCATTTAAAGTCACAGCAAATCTCTATACAACTAGTCCACCGAAATTGATAGAGAAGGAATCGAAAGAGCACACTCTAAAGTCTCAAACCAACACCATTAGATCATGTTTGATTAGTAAAGTTTGTTTATCAATTAAATGGATGCAAGACTACTATTGAAAATTTTAAGTGCTCCGAGGGGCACTTGTTAAAGATTAAAAAAAAAAAGAAACAATTGACAAATTTTTAGGTAAAAAAAAATTGTTTTTTAAAGTTTTATTTTATTGAATGCATCATTCCTTAAATAAAAATTATATTTTGGACTTATTAACAAATCCACTCAGAGCACACATTAACATTTCTCAAATTTTAATTTTCGGTGCATAACAATGATGGATCATGAGGGGTGGTAACCTTGGCGTAATTGGTAAAGTTGTTGTCATATGACTGAAAGGTCACGGGTTCAAGTCCTAGAAAGAGCCTCTTATGTAAAACAGGTTAAGGCTGCGTACAATACACCAAATGGTGGGACCCCTTCCCGCACCCTGCATATGCGGGAGCTCTAGTGCACCGGGTTGCCCTTTTAACAATGATGGATCATATATATACTAAATATAAAAAACAAAATGATAAATAAATAAATAAATATTGACTAAATGAAAGTGTATAGAAGAAAACAAAAAGGTGGCAATGTGAACAGACCTTGGGATGGAGCAACCACTTGGCTTCCACTTCCACTTCTCATAATCGGAATCTGGCCTCCCATTCTTCTGACAAGTAACTGCAGTACTAAGATAAGGGCAGTTAGGATCATAAAGAGGGTAAGATTCATCATAAACCCATTTTCCAACAGAAAAGTCACATCTTTTGCTAGAATTTCTATTGTTTTGGACGATGTTAACATCATCAGGTTCAACTAGAAACCCAACATCATCTTGTGGGTCCAGAAGAGATAATGTGCAGTGGAAGATGCTGAA